>NW_006399759.1:34468837-34470822 GCF_000299155.1 Elephantulus edwardii | reverse complement strand
TTTGGTTTCACCAGAAAAATGGGCAATCTTCTCCAATGTGATAACTGCCTCTGTATACGGGCTGGAGGGTGAGCTATGTGGGTTGATTCTGACTTGATAGAACATAGCAATTCTTTCTCTCTAATCTGTCATCTCTCTTAATCTATCTCTTTATCTGGATATTGTTTTTGCTGTATACAGTAGAGTTGGAACCAACCCATAGCTAACCCTTTCATGGGTTTTTAGAGGCATTTAATTGCATGGGAGGAAATTGCCTTCCTTCAGTGGAGCAGCTGGTGGCCTCAAACCTCCTGTCTTTGGGATTGCTGCACAGCTTCTCTCTCTCTCTGAAGTTCTTACATCTGCTTCATTTGAAAGGGAAGTAGATCTATGTACATCTCTTAATGTGTTTACAAAAGGATGTGTGTTTGTTTCCCCAGCAGTAAGAGGAATTATGGTATCTATCAATCTAGAGAGCTTCACTTAAAAATTTTAAAGAATTCAGTCAAGGCTTTCTTGTTTGTGGGGTGTGTGTGTGTGATTAATCACTTTTTAGCTTCTAGACAAATTCATGTTAGAATGGAATGAACAGTTATTATTTGCCCACATCAGGCAGAACACTTAACCACTTTTGAGGCTCAGTTTCTGCATTTATAAAATGGTCATAGTATGTAATTTCTGCTTATTTCATAAAGGTTGAGATAAGGCTTGCAAAAGGTACAGTTTGTTTTTGTAATTTAAAAAGCGCAAGCACTGAGTCTTGGCTTCCAGGAGAGTGCAGCTTCATTGAGTGATAAGAAAATCCTATGAGAACAAAGATGCCAAAATAGTGTAAGGTGTGGTCCAGAGACCACTAAAAGAGAGCCAGAGCCCGGGGGGTAGCGCGGACTCTTCCTGATGCTTTGAATCTAGAGGTGGCTCTTGATTTCTCACCCTTTCTCTTTGGGCGGTCTCATTTCAGACCAGCAACTTAGTTTTCACTGTCATTCACAAGCACCTCATCAGTCTGCTTATCTTGTTTTTTTCCCTTGCCAGTGCTCTCTACATTTTTTCCCTTTTAATTTTATTTGTTCTTGTTGAGAAAACAGTTGCAAAACATGTACCAGTTAATGATTTCTATGTTTATGAGGGAGAAATATGGGCAGTCTCCTCCCATGCGGTTATCTGCCTGTGAAAACCCACTGCAGTATCGGCTGTGGATTGGTTTCAACTTCACGACAGCACACAACACCAACAGCACGCAGCATGTGTATACTTTAGTGATGTTGGTAACATTGTCTGAATTGTGCAGCCATTCTTACTGTCTCTTTTTTTAAGTTGTTCATCTTTTATTAACAAATTCACTGTCCGCTAAGGTTCTTGTCAAATCTTCCCAGTTGCCATTATCAATTTGATCGTATTAGATTGCTGTTGTTAGGTGACTTTGAATTAAATATGACTCATAGTGATCTATAAGCAACATATTGACACCTTACCTAATTCTGTGCCATCCTCAAAATCTCTGCCATGCTCAAGTCTGTGGATGCAGGGACTATGTCCAACTATCTCCTTGAGCATCTTCCTCTTTCTCTGTCTGCTTTCCCAACATGGTGTCTTTTTCTGAGGACTGGTACCTCCTGTGACAACATGCCCAAAGTATGTGAGACAAAGTTTCACCATCCTTCCTTCTAAGGATTATACCCTGGTTGCAATTTCTCCAAAACTAATTAGCTTGTTCTTTTGACAATCCATGAAATATTTAGTATTCTGCTCCAGTACCACAGTTCAAAGGAATCAATTCTTCGTTCTTCCTTATTCATTGTTTATCTTGCACATGCATACATACATAGCCTTTGAAAATATGGCTTGAGTTAGGTTCACCTTAGTCTTTAAACTGACATCCTTGCTCTTTAGCACTTTAAAGAGATTTTTTTTCTATATTTTATTAATTTTCATAAACATTTACAGAGATTTTGGGTTTCCATTCATTCATTGTTGCACTATTCTCTCTACCCTCCTCCCAGTTT
>NW_006399759.1:34440835-34467002 GCF_000299155.1 Elephantulus edwardii | reverse complement strand
TCCATCTCGTTGAAGAATGGGGTTGGTATTTGTATTGGGATTGCATTAAATGTGTAAATTGCTTTTGGTAGTATTGCCATTTTCACAACATTGATTTTTGACAGCAGATTTGCTCAATACAAGTCAACAACTCATCTTTTGATTTCTTGACTGCTGCTACCATGGGTGTTGATTGTGGATCCAAGTAAAATTAAATTGCTGACAATTTCAGCCAATTTTCTGTCTAGCATGATGTGTCTGTCCATCATGACATTGCTAGTTGGTTCATTGCGAAGATTTTTGTTTTCTTGATATTAAGGTGTAATCTGGGTGTTAATCATAGGGCTACACAATTTGATGTGTGTGTGGGGTGAAGGAAATGGGAAAGATCTTGTGTGTTAAATAATGTATTCAAACTTTGTAAATAAATCAGTATAAAATAAAAAAGGTGTAGTACACCTTTTGAAGACTGTAGTTGTAAAAAGAGCACGGGCTGTATCTGACCTTTACCAACTTCACAAAGGCAAACGCTCTCTATGAATAACATTAGCAACACAAAGCCAGTTCCTGTGAGGCCAGGCATGTCCGTGTCCCCACAACTCTTTTTACTCATCCCAACACAAATCTTACGGCTCTACTTGGTCCAAAATCTGTTGTGATAGCTCACAGACCTAAAAGAACCATACTGGGGAAGTCAAAGGTTATAATCCAGGTCAGTAGCAGAATACAGTCAGGACAGCTTCCGAAATTCCCTCGCAGGCACCTCAGCCTTGATCCTGTGGCTTTAGGCCAGTGTCACAAATCTCTCAGTCCTGCGGATCATAGTTTATCCTTCCTGCCCAACTCCCCTAGTCCTCCAACAAACTTGGGCAAACGGCTCTTAGCTCTGGGTCAGTGGCATAGCATTCCTCAGGTCCGCTCTTGTCTCATGTCAGGTCTCAGGTTCTCTGCTGTGGCTGTTATGGCTCTTGCTCCCATAGACCTTAGTCTGGTTGGCGCAAGAATCTCTGGTCCTGAAGGACGCATTACATTCTCTTACTTCTTCACTGGTGGTGAGGTTTCTCCAAGTCTGCTTTTGGTTCCACTCAATTTAAAGGTGAGACTAGCTAATCCCCCTTGTGGATTCGTTAGACTAGCCAGTCCTTTTGTGGAGTAGGCTAACATACCCTATTTGCATTTTCCCTCTTGTCCACGTGGCGAAGTATAATAATGGATAGGGAAGCCGTTTTGGACAATAAATCCTCAGCACCACAGTAGTCTTGATCTTCTTTGATATTTCAGTTTTCCAAAGTTGTCTCATCTGCATAACGTAAATTGTTTATGAATCTTTCTCCAATTCTGATGCCACATTCTTCTTAATATAGTCCAACTTCTTGAGTGATTTTCTGAGCATATATATTGCATGGGTATAAAGAGAAACTACAACCTGCCCCGCTACCTTTCGAGATTTTCCATGACGTATCCCCCTTGTTCTGCTCAAACAAGTGCTTCTTTGTGTACAGGTTTCCCATAAACATAATGAAGTGTCCTGGAATTTCCATTCTTGTCAATTTTGTCCATGATTTATTATCATTCACAAAGTCAAATTTTTGCATAGTTAAAAAAACCACAGGTACAAATCTTTCTGGAATTTCCTTTTTTTTCAGCCAAGATCTATCTGATATCCTTTCTTCTAAGCAATGGTACCCCTTGTTCTAAGACATTTTGAGAATTTCTTTAGAATTTTTGGCAGTTTCCGGTCAATATATAGCTGCCTTTGAATAATCTTCAGCAAGATTTTACTTACTTTTTTTTTATTAAATTTTATTAGTTTTAATGAACATTTACAGGGATTTTGGATTTTCATTCCTTCATTGCTGCACCATTCTCTCTACCCTCCTCCCCAGTTTGTTCTTCTTCCCCCGCCCTCTGAATGTCTTTTTTAATTGTCCAATTGCCACAGTGCTTGTCAAAGTCAGTTCTGATTAATCTCCTTTGTCGGTGTGTCCTTTGCCATTCCCTATCACCCCTCCTTGAGAGAGACTTCACCCTGATTCATAAGGAAAAGGGGATGGCGTATTCTCTTAGCTACTTCCTGCTGAAAAGGGACGCTGTGGGTTTCAGGGTGAAGATCTTCTCTCACTACTCTAAAGGGCCCCTTTGGCAGTAGGAAACACATAGACTATTATGGAGATTGGTTTTGGAATTTAGATGCACTCTTGTTGATTGTGCTTGGCCGTACATGTTCATATCCTTGAAGATGTATCATGGGGGTGTTGCAACCTAGAAGACACAAATTTGACTAACAAGTTATAAGTACATGAGTCAAAAATTATGGAAAAAGATTTTACTTACTTGTGATGTTAGTGATCTTGCTCAAGAATGTTAGCATTATTGGTTGGCCAGGGAGATTGATCCCATAATAAAGCATAATGCTCTTTCTATTAGATAAGCTAAATTAATGTTTTGTATTAAGATGACTTCAAGGATATTTTTGGTTTAAGGATTAGCATTTTTCTCAGTACAGTAATTTTGTGATTCATTCAGCTCCAGTGGTTCCAGAAAATGAGAATTTAAATTTCTGTCCTGCATTTCCCCCTTCTGATCAGGATTCTTCTATAAAATATTTGATCAATATGTATGGTAACGTAGAGTTGTTTAGTAAAATGCATGTGTTTAGTAACATAATGGTAGCTGATTGTTGTCTGGTTCTTCTGGTCTCATGGTAAAGGAGGCGGGTTTTCATGGAGACAAGTAGCCATACATTCTGTATTCTTCTCCTTTACCTGACCCTCTTTCCTCCCCCAGCAAAAAAGGTCAAAAAACAGTTGTTGACGCCAATCCTTACCATCTGTACATGTCAGAATAGAGCACTGATGTTTTAATTACTCCTGTTTACTTCAACACTTGCATGAGCTTATGAGGTTTTTAAGGCACTGGGTCATCTCCCCTCACCCTCCTTTTTACTTCTTAAAAAATCTGATGTCTCTGGCTCATAGAGACGATGCCCTGGGTGTCTGCTGAGTGGATTGTCTGTCTGGATGGGCAGCAGCAGAGTGCAGTGATCCCTGGAGCCGTGGGAGAGAAATCAACAGGCAGGCAAGGACCAGGGTGGAATAGTTAAAAGTATTTTTTTATCCTTTCAAGTAAAAACTCTATAAGTGACCAGTGCTCAGGCCTTTTGTTCACAGGGTTGCTATGAGTCAGCTGCGACTCGACGGCACCTAACAACAATAACAACAACATAGAGAGCTATGTTGGCCTAGTGGACAGAAAGTTATACTACCAAGCCGAACGTGGGTGATTTTAATCTGTGGCCCTCAGGCCGGGTTCAAATTGTTTTCCTGTCAAACATTCTTCTTGGTGGTATAGCACTGGTCTGTGCATTGCTGTACAGAGGTAACTCATGGTTGCTGTGGTGCTGAACACTGAGACACTGATGTGCCAAATGTGGTAATGGTCACTCATGGTGGACAGTATTTGCTGGAGCTTCCCGATTAAAACAAGCCTGGAAGCAGGAGTGGCATCCACATCCGAAATAGCTTGCCTCCGGACACTCTCTGTATGAACAGTGCTCAAGCCTTCTGTTCATAGGGTCGCTATGAGTTGGCTACTATTCGACGGCACCTAACAACAACATTCAAGTAAATACAGTTACTTTACTCCCAGTCAATATTGTTAAATGCTTATTCTGTTTGTCACAGTATTGTGTACACACATGCATGTGCACACAAACATACACACACATATAAAATTCAGCCTCTTTTCCCAAGATTCTTTGGAGTTGTGTGAAATGTTAGTGGCAGAATGAGGCAGGTCATTAAGACAATAGTCCTGACGACAGTTGTACTTAGGCTTCATGGGACAGAAGGAGGATTTGATGAACTTGCTGTTTGGAGAAGGAGGGAATAGGTAGGTGAGAAGTATTGTATCTTCTAGGGAATTAAAAATAACTAAGAGCAAGGGTTTAAGGTGGAAAGTAGAATTTAACATAGGTAGATACATTTTTGAAATAGTTCATATTTACTAGTACTCAAAGGCCTGTCTTGGATGAATTTATTTGTGTCTATGTATCTGATGTTTATATTTAGTTTATGTTTGTCTGTTTTCTAGGCTCAAACCATGAATTACGTCGGGCAGTTGGCGGGCCAGGTGTTTGTTACAGTGAAGGAACTCTACAAGGGGCTGAATCCTGCCACACTTTCTGGATGCATCGATATCATTGTGGTTCGACAACCCAATGGGAACCTCCAGTGCTCTCCTTTCCACGTCCGCTTTGGGAAGATGGGGGTACTGCGCTCCCGAGAGAAAGTGGTAAGGGCGAAAGGTCCAGTGGCCTGGTGGGTTGCTTGTCTCTTAAGAGAAATCATTGTATTTCTGTATCTTGAGCTTCTCTCAGAAAAAGAATTTTACTTTTCAGTTGGAAAGGGCTAGTCCCTAACCTGACTGTTGTTGTTATGTGTCATCGAATCGCCTATGACTCAAAGTGACTCTGTACAATAGCTCTGAACTCTGCTCTATCCTGGGCCAGTCTCACTGACTCTGACACACGTACCCCTGTTACCCCAGTTACCCCCGTTACCCCAGTTACTGTGTCAATCTGTCTCATCCTGGGTCTTCCCCTCCACCGTAGGATCTCAATAAGACTGTTGGTCATAATACCTCCAGGTGGCTGCTCTGTATGCCCTGGCTGTCTTCATCACATGGTGGCTTGGCTTCAATGGCAAAAATCTCAAGAGAAAGAGAGCCAGGCAGAAACCAGGTGGCTGTCTTTTATATCCTAGCTTTATAAGCTACGTCGTTTCACTTTTTTGTGTGCTTAATTAAGATAATCATGAATCTGCCCATGTTGAAGAAGAAATAGATTCAACTTAATAACAGAGGGTGGCCAGCTTCTAGAAGAACATGTGTTATCGCTGTGTACCATTGAGTCGGAACTGACCTGTAGTTGGCCCTCCAGTGGGTTTTCAGAGTCAATAATAGTATGGGCAGAGATTGCCCCTCCTCCTCCTGCAGAGCAGCGGGTGGATTTGAACCAAGTGCCTTGCATTCACAGAGTAGATTCTCACCAGTTGGCCAGAAATATTGACATGTCCATTTTTGATGAATGCAATCTTGCACATTGAAAGAAGAAAGTACATGGAAAATAAACAGCATGTACCATGCCCTTACGTAATGTGGAATTGGAAATAATGTATTTCAATCAGTTCTTGGAGTTAAGTTCAAGTGAAAATTATTAGTTTACAAGTGAAAATTATTAGTCTACCTTATTTTAGAGATTCTAACCAACCTCAGATAAAATGTCCCAGTTTTTAATTTCTAAAGACTGCAGCAACACTTTGATAGCAGTGTTAGTGCCATAACCAGATGTGTGACCCGGGCTAGTTGCTTTTCTTAAAGGGCCTTAACTGGAAAAGGAGGAACTGGGCCAGGTGGTTTTGAAGAGCCTTTCATCCGGGTTCTGTCCTTTACTGCCTATTCTCCACAGCCAAGAACCCCTGAAGTAGATGAGTTTCTAGAAAGGCATTCTTTTTTTTTTTCCCTCTCTTCTAGTACCTCTTTTACAATTTTCTCAGGGCACTTTCTCTGTCTTCCTCATGTTCTGAAATTCTGATCACAACTATGTTGTTCCTTTTGATGTTATCCCACATGACTCTAATGTTTTCTCCATTTTCCTTCTATCTCTTCTCTGATTTTTCTTCTAGTATGTTCCCACTGACTTTCTTTTCTTCCAGCTCAGTGACTCTATGCTCCTTCACTTCTGTTCTGCCTTTTTTTTTAAAAAAAAACATATTGGGGGTACAAGGAGGTGAGGGGTGGGGGCAGAAGGGTGAGGATGGGCAGGGATGAAAATTTCAGGGGTGCAGTTGCAGAGCTGTACAATTTGGTTGGAGGGGGGAGCAGGTGAAGGAAATGAAAAGGATCCAGCGGGGACCAGATGCTACAGGGGAATGGTAAGCATATTCCAATGGTGATTAAACCAACTGTCTTATTGATTTGGGAGCTGGATGCAGACTCTCTGGCTTCTTCATGCTGAACAGGGGCGTAGATGTGAAGGGGGAAAGGGAGGACACTTTATCACCTTACTGGTGGTCTTGGGTTAAAGCTGCTTGCCTTCTTGTTCTGTTAGAAGATGTTTTCCTGACATTTGCTCCCCTCTGTAGTGCAAAATGTTTTCCCAGGTGGGTCCAGTGGGGATGCCATCCTCCATTGCTTCCTTAGCTGGCAGTTGTATTTCCTTTTTGTCACTGGCACTGGGTTCAGGATCAGGTCTGGAGTAAAACTCAGTGTTAAGGTTACCTATAGGAAAGGGAGCAAAAACTAGAGAGCACAAACTTGTGAGCTCCAAATAAAAGGTCTTTGGGAGTGTTACTTTCAGATTTACTGGGGAAGAGGGTGGTGGAATGTAGCCTAGATAAAATTCTCTGGATACCCTAGGCATTTTTCCCCCACCCAAGGGTCAGATGGCACAATCTGGGGACTGAGGAGCTCACCCTGAGGGCCACGCCCCATGCCAGGGGGGCCGAAGACAGCCCGCCGCCCGCTGCCCGTGCCCGTGCGCAGAGGGGCCCGTGATGGCTCGCCCCAGGCCGTAGAAAGGCATTCTTACTGATTAACTGATTGGAATTTGGAATTGGGAGGTATTTTGAGCTGTATTAGGAACAAACAAATCCGTCTTATAGAAAGGGCAACCAGGGTGCTTCATTGAGGCAAGGATGGTAAAACTTCTTACATACTTTGGGCATGTTGTCAGGAAAAGACTTGATGCTGGCAAAGTTGAATAGTGTAAATGGAAGACCTTCTACAAGATGGACTGACATAGTGGCATTAACTATGAATTTGAGTATATCAGAGAACTATGAATTTGAGTATATCAGAGATGGTGACGGTGGTGCAGGGTAGGGCAAGGATCAGATCTGTTCCTCCCAGAGCTGATATGAATTGTAGGTGACTTGATGACACCTATCAACAGCAGGATTTGAGTAGAACAGTGTGTATAGATATGAATGACCATCACTATGGGGTTTCTTGTTGTTGTGAACACAGCTTATTGTTTTCTTGAAAATACGATTTTCTTTCAGGTTGACATCGAAATAAACGGAGAATCTGTGGACTTGCACATGAAATTGGGAGATAATGGCGAAGCATTTTTTGTTCAAGAGGCTGATAATGATCAGGTAAGAAAGGCTGGGACAGGCTTACTTCTGAGTTTGTACGTCTGAGCATGCTTCTTCAAGAGACACAGCAGAAGTGTGTGTGGAGAAGCAGTGCTGACACCAGGCCAAGGGAAGGTTGTCAACGTGTAAAGCAGCCGTCTATCCACACTAGGGATTTGAGTCAGGCAGAGGAGAAACCTCTCTATGTAAGTCTCTGAAGTCCTGGCCTTCCCAAGTTGTTGAGTGTCAAGAGAGATTGAACCATTCCTAACAGATGGCCTGACAAACTTTATTTGGAGAATATCCAAACCACTTTAAAATTACCTTTTAGTTCACCTGAAAGCCACTTTGAAAGCAGTCCTTAATGAAATTCCCTTCTACTAGTTCCTTTATGGAAAGACAGCACTAAGATCTAAAACTACTGATGGTCATTTTAGTGTAACATAACATTAATGTAGCACTTGAGAGGAATTGCAGAGCCCTTATCTTGCACCTTCCTTCTTCTTTCACTACCTTCTGATACCAGGGATGCTTGCCCTTTCTGTACCTTTCTTCATTTATCTGCATCTTAAAGTGGGAGAATTAACACCTAACTCCTTCGGGTGCTTTGACAGAAAACTCTTTCCACCTCAAACGGACACTTGGTATGTACCACTTGTCTGTAGTCAGATTTTAGCACCCATGCTGAGGAAGCATATTGGGAGAGGAGATTCTGGGACTTTAAGGTACATTGAACCAGCCTGAGTTGTCTTACAGAGGCTCTGCAGACCAGAATCTGTTCTGTCCCATACATCTTCCTCTCATTATGCCTGGTAAAATTAGAGCCTGCTGGAATTGGCCCTTCATCCTCCGATCATGCAGGTTGTGGGCTCCACAAGCCGTGGGCAGGCCAGCTGTTCTCCACAGGCTTTTGCTCCTCATTCTTTTTAGGCTGAGGAGAGAGTAGAATCTGAGGGTCCCCCCCCACCCCCTACTTTTCTACATAAGTAGTTTTAGTAATGTGGACTGTAGGGCGTTGAGCTACTAATATCTCTGGGAGAAAGTTGAACACTCTCTTCTCTTGTGATTTAGAGCCTCTGAAAATGGAATGGAGGGTAAGCTATTATGAGTTAGTTCCAACTTGATGACAATATGAGAGAGAGACTTTGACCTGATGCCTGTGTTTCATTTCCACGTGGTATAATTGATCAGTTGTGTGAGATAGCCTCTAGCTTTACTCCTCAGTTTTGTGTTTTAGTATATTTTAAGCTGTCTAAACCATTTAGGGGTGGGGGCACAGTTGTTTAAGTAGTTTGGAAATTTAAACCCACCCAGGGGTGCTTGTAGAACAGACTGGTGGGTTGTTTCGAAAGTTCAATTTGCAGCTCGAAGGCTCCATGGAGCCGCTGCTGAGCGCACACACGGGGCCACCATGAGCGAGCATCTGCTTGACAACCGCTAACAACAGTAGAACAAGCTATCAGAAGTGTATGTTTGTTTGTACCCCATCTCTGGTGTATTGTTTTATTTATTTCTGCTTCTTAAATGGGTTATTCATCAATAGAATGAGTTCTATACTTTTTAACAAAAATAAGTCATTATAAAAAACATTATTGACATTTTGGGAGTTTTGGTAGGGCCTCATGGTAAGGAACTTTGCCAGCAGTCTAAAGACACAAGTCAGCTGCTCTGAGGGAGAGATGGGCAGTCTCCTGTTGTGTGATTTACTGCCTCTGAAAACCCACCAGAGGGTCAGTTATGACTCAACAGTACATAACAACAACATTAACATTTTGTATATCTTATCCTTTCATTTTCAAGCTGTCCAACATGTGATTGTTGTTGTTGTGTACCATAGAACCCATAGTTCTACCGTAGAACCAACCCGTAGTTGATCCTCCAGTGGGTTTTCAGAGGCAGTTAATTGCTCGGGAGGATATTGCCCTTCTTTCTCACACGGAGCAGTTGGTGGCTTTGAACTGTGTGGCTTCAGGATTGCAGCACAGGTTCTTGCCACTAGGCCACCAGAGCTCCCTCAATATGTGATTAGAATATCTAAATACCAACCTGTTGCACACCGGATGCTCCTGGGGCAGCACGTGTTTAGAAATGGAATGGTGGTGGGGAAAAGGATGTTAGTAGCCAACTTCTAAAAAAATTAAAATTGTCTTAATTTAATGCATATTGACAAATATGCACATTCTTTCGCTTACTCCTAACTATGGTGAAAGACATAAAGTTGAAGACAATTTGTAGGATGATCTGGTGATTCAAATTCCATTTCCCCCCTCTTTCCTCTGTATGCAGTGAAATTTTGTGACCCGAAATCACTGAGAATTACCTCACTGTGCTTGAATTGCATAAATGGAGGATTTGTTACAAAATGAAATTTAATGAGTTGCTGACTTTTTGACCTTGCATCATATTTGGCAGTCCCAAATCCAGAGTTGCTGATTGAAACAACTCCTAATGTTGCCTTGCCTGAGGCACGCTGAAAGGAGAACCAGTCATTGTCATCGAGTTAACTGTGGTTCATGGCGACTCTCTGTGTTAGAGTAGAACTGCTCTGTAGGATTTTCTTGGTTAAGGTCTACCAGAGCAGACCTTTATTCCATGGTGTCTCTGTGATTGTAAGCCACCAATCTTAGTTTATAGTTTAATGCAAACTATTTTCAACCCAGGGACCTCTAGGGATGCTTAGACTTCTAACTTTAACTCAGAGGGATTTTGGTATAGTCCTACTTCTGGAAGGCAAATGAATGTAGTTAAATTAATAAAAACCTCTTTTTGGAAAATGTATCTTGTGCTCTAGGAAGTGATTCCCATGCACCTGGCCACCTCTCCCATCCTGTCAGATGGAGCCTCGCTAATGGAAAGCCAGCTGAAAAGGAACTCAGTGGATCGAATGAGGGGCATGGACCTCAACATGCCACCTCAAGTGTCGCCGCCTAGTGAGGCATCTTCAAGTGGCTCTTTAGTCAAAAAGAGAAGAAAGAGGAGGAGGAAGTCTCAACTGGATACCCTTAAAAGAGACGACAATATCAACACGTCTGAGGATGAAGACATGTTTCCCATAGAAATGAGCTCTGACGAGGATAAAGAACCACTGGACAGTAGTAGGTAAATGTCCACAAAGCCAGTGGTGTCTATGTTCTCGCAGCATTGTGGGAATCTTTGAAAGATTAATTTCTGTTAGCTTTGTTTTCACCTCATAACTTCTTACTTTTCTGTTATGAATTTTATACTGAATTCTGCAATCATGTTCACTTTATCTCATATAACGATTTGATGCCATCTGTAATTTTAAGAGATAACATAATACTAAACCAATAGGACTTCACCAGTTCAGAAAAGAATCCGTGAATAGGAACTGAGCAAATTAGTACTTTAAGAATTAAACCTTGTTCTTAGATGTATTTATGCTTATTTGTATACTATATACATGATAGTTGGACTGGCATATAAATAGGTTTAAAAATGAAAGTAGTGGTTGGTGCATATATTTATTTGACTGATAGTTGTATCTACAGGTTTTCCTTGTATGCATAGGGATCCTATCCTATCACTCACAGCATTGTACTTCAGAATAGATGCTGAAATGTTCTTTTCATGGTCAGTGTGACATCATTCCTCTTCAATTTGTTGTTCCTGGCATTATAGATTATGTGATTGTATGATTCAGAATGGCCAATACCAATCCATCTCAACTCACTATCCAGGATTTTGATTTTGAATTTAATTTTTGATAGCTTCCAATTTTCCTAGATTCATTGTTCATGCAATCCATGTTCCAGCTATTTGCAGCTGTTTCTCCTCATTTTGAATGTTTACAGTTGTTTCTCCTCATTTTGAATTTTGCCAAGTCATCAAATAAAGATCCTTCACTGAGAAAAAATAATGAAAGTAGAACATAACTAGTTTTCTCTCCAAGTACTCTTCTTTCTTTTTAAATTTTACTAAGATAGGCAATGTTTAATGGATATTTTATTCCATTTTCTTACCTTTTAACAATGTGATGAAATTTTGTTCTGTGTATCCTCATTTTGGTGAAAAACCCCAATTTTAAAAGATGTAACTCAAGGGGAGCTCTGGTGGCCTAGTGGCAAGAAGCTGCATTGCAATCCCAGAGATATGTGGTTTGAATCCACCAGATGCTCTGCCAGAGAAGGAGGGGCCATATCCTTCTGTACCAGTCAGATCCAGTTTGACATTACACACACGCAGAGAAAATAATAAAATTTAAAAAAAAATTAAAAGATGCAACTCATTTGTAAATAGTAACTGAGTGATATTCATACTTTTATGTATTTCAGTGTAATTTTTAACAGATCTTTTTATATCTTTTTAAAACAAAGAAGTGGTAGAGTGCCATAATGAATATTCTTCCCTATTTCCGTAATCTCCAAATTACTGAGGAGCAATGTTGTCAGTTTAAAGACTGAGGTGTGCCAGATTCAGGACACTTTTAGTCACTTGCTATGTACCTGGGAAGCTAAACAAGAATAGAATGACAGAAAAAGAATTGATGTCTTTGACTTGTGATGTTGGAGAAGGTCACTAAATATCCCATGGACTGCCAAAACCCAAAATGTCTTTAAAAAAGTGTATCCAGAGTACTCCTTAGAGGCAAGGATAGTGAAACTTTGTCTCATATATTTGGGGATTTGCGAGGAGAGGCTATTTCTTGGAAAGGGGTATCTTGCTTGGAAAGGTAGAGAGAGGGTCAGCAGAGGAGGAAGACCTTTAATGAGATGGCTTGGCACTGTGACTCCAGCAGTGGTCTCAGCTGTGTTAGAGATGATGAGGGTGACTCAGGATAGGGGATTCAGGTCTGTAATTCATCAGGTCGCTATGTATTGTACTCTGTTCAGCAACACTTAACAACAATAATGACAACAACTTTCATTATTCAGAATGGGTTTTTTCCCCCCCTGACTAAAAAGAAAGCAACGTAACAATGTTGTTGTTGTTGTATGCCATCGAGTTTGATCTGACCCATAACTGACCCTCCAGTAGGTTTCAGAGTCAATTAGTTGCATGGGAGGAGATGGCCCATCCTACTCCCGCGGAGTTGGAGCTGGTTGGGATTTGAACGGCTTGCCTTGGGGACTGCAACACAACTTCTTGTCACTAGAGCTCCCCTTCCTTAACTACAGATTCTAATTTTTTGTAGGCTAAGAAACCAGATAGTTGGGTTTATTAGAGTTGTTTCTCCTGCATGGCTTTTAATTCTAGAACTTCATGATAGATAGTTCAGGGAATGTTAAATAGAAGCAGATGTTAGATGAGTCCTGTTTTGTAATGCATGTGTTTATATCTGTAACAAAGTATATTTTCATATTTGTAATTTTAAGATACATTTGATTTCAATCATTTATTTATTTTGCTAGGTAAAACATGTAGATATGTACCTGCTCTGTGTTTGAATATTTAGCAGTTTTTATCTGTACATGGGAAGTGTTTTATGATACCCCAGCTTCAGACATGAACTTTATCTATATATCCGGCGTTGAATAAGAAAGGTGATTGTAAAAAAAAAAAGTGATTGTAAGTCTCACAATGGAAATAGCAGGTAGCATGTTAAGCTTTACATTTATAATTTAGCCCAATATATATATATATATATATTTATCTATATCTATCTATCTATCTTTGAACTATATGTATATTTTACTTTTTTCTCTATACTACTGGAGATATGCCTGGTATTTTAAAAAATAGATCATATTGATCTTTAAAGTACTTAAGGGATTTTCAAGAAAAAATTAAAATTAAAATATATTATGAATCTGTAACTAATAGTTCTTTAAATTAATTTTTTTTCTGCCTAGAACTCTTCATAATGATAGGTCTCTATTCCAAGATGATGTTCCTAAGGAAAACCTTTCCTCAGCCTCCACTTACGTTCAGTCAGCATCTTACCCTAATTCAGAGAAAGAGTGGTCCCCAAACCCAAGGTAAGCTGCATGAATGTGGAGATGTATTTGCTCACTTAAGCCTGTAGGAAGAGCTTTCGAAGTCACTTCTAAGAGGCATGCATGCCTAAGAACCCAGTAAAGAAAGAATGAAAATGGAAAATTATTAGGACCAGAAAAAAGACAATGTACTGTAGGAAGTACAGGTCTGCACTGTAGGCGAACATGTACTCAATCTGTAGACACTAGCTCTTATCACCCTGAAGATGCATTATGCTAGTTGGTTGTTAGTCAGGAGGAGACAAGGTAACAAAGCCTTAGGCACTGCTTCAGAGACCGCTGAGGTTTTTTCAGAGGAGTTAGAATGACACCTTCTTCCCATGCTTGAATTCATCTCCTGGAGCCAAGAGCATTTGTTTCTCTAAAATGCACTCTGAGCATGAATACCAGAGTTAGGCTATAAACTTGGAGAACTGTAGCTGTTCAGTGTGCAAATTGCTATAGTAAAGACTTAAAGTTAGTGAAATCTATTGGACATATTTGAGTGCTTCTGAGCCATTTTTCATATTTTATGTGCACAGAGAATTGGGAAGAGGGAAGATCTCAATTATGCATTCTCTACAGAGAATTTTCACCAATGGGGTTCAAATTTGTTCTTGAGCAACCATTATATATTTTATATACTACAATGGTTTGTGACTGTCTAGTGGCCACTGTACATAAATAAATAAAACAATGTATCAATGGCATTAAAGTTTCTTTGGGAAGAGAGGCTTTTGGGAGAAAGAAGGCCTTAAAATGTTTGGCAAAGGGGCAATGATAAAAAAAAATGAAGACTAAGAAACAGTGGTCTAAATGATAATGACATTCTTCGATTATTTTTATATAATCTTAGATTTACATCTGATTTAAAATCAAAGTATATGACCCTCTTAAGTTCTGTGTGCTCTAATGACTTCATACCAAAAGCTAGTCTTGCCACAGTACCACTCCTGGTTCTAGCTTGACAAGGCCCATCTCATTAATGAGACAGCAGCCATCAGTGTGTGCTGTAGTCGAGACTGGAGAAAAATTGATACCATGTGGCTGCTTTGCAGCCAAGGCTGTGACAGTGAATGTTACTGAAACAATGTGGGAGTGGAGACTTGCCTATGAAGTCTATTACTGAAGCCCATTCTAGACCAGCCTCGTCCAGTAAGGCAAATGCAAATTTTTCATTGTCATATTTAAAAGTTAAAAAGAAACCAATGAAATGAATTTTAATGATTGCTTACTTGACCCATTTAAAAGATTATTTTAACAAGTAATTAATTTAAAAAATATATTGTATTTCACGTTTTTGTTTTTATAGGAGGTCTTAAAAATCTGTCTCCTGTTTGACATGTAAAACATACCTATTGTACTAGCCATGTTTCACGTGCTTAGCAGCCACACCTAAGTTGTGGCTATCATTGGTGCAGACAGAGACCTTTCTAAAACCTCATACATTCTGTCCCCAGATTGATGAGAAACAAACCTCTAACGAGAAGAAAAAACCCACAATACTTTGGGAAGAAAACTACATGAAATGCTTTAAACTAACAAATTGAAATATCAATTAAAGATTACACATTCATTTTAAGAATTTAAAAATTTTTCACACAACTCTGAATGTATTTCTCTTTAGTGTTAAATATTACAGTTTTTAGGAATCTAGAATGACTTTCAGATTATGTTGCCTTGACCACTGTCAGATAAATTTACAAATTAGGATATACATGTTCATGTTTATACTTGGAAGAATTTATTTAACTTGAAGAGACAGTTGGCCAAACAAATGATCAAATCTTTGGAATAAGTACTTTGGTTAAGTACTAAATGTGAGCAGAGGAAAACCATCTCTTATGGGCATATGCCTTAAATGGTAAAGGGAAACAGATCTTTTCATGGTTTCCTGTTTTTGCAGTTCAGAAAACAGACATTGATTTCCTAATGATCTCAACATACAGTCCTCCAGTTGTGTGAGATGCCGAAGTGTTTTAATTTCTTTACAAATAATACTGTTCAAATAATCTAGTCACTGGTAGGAGTATTCATTTAATGTAATTGACCTGTGATTTTTCTTTCTCTTAATGTTATCCCGTGGCATCCAGTAGCCTGATAGATTGCAAAAGGACGCCCCCTCTTCCTGCTGTGGCTCCCGAGGGTGGTCTTTCTAGTTCATGCCCTCCACAGTCTTCCCACTTCCACGCTTCGGAAAGGTAGAGGAGTTATACTTCCCCATTTTGGGTGTATCCAATAACAAAAAATTTACAATTAACTCTTAGGAGACTATTATACTAATCCAATTACTTATGAAAGAAAGACATATGATTATGTTTATATAATGTAAAAATTTAGATTTAACTTTTACAAATCAATTTTATCACTAACCAAACTACTTATGAAGAATATACATGGAGATATATATAGTCCCTTTCAAAGTAAGCATTTATAGATAATCCTAAATTAAAAATGTGTAAATGGAGCCAACTAGTGGAAACCAATTTCCATGGAGTCAATTCCAACTGGGGGGTGGGTGAGCAGGGAGAAAAATGTGCAACAATGAATGAATGGAAATCCAAAGTCTCTATAAACTTTCATTAAAATTTCAATTAAAAAAAGACAAATAGGGGAGCTCTGGTGGCCTAGTGGCAAGGAGCTGCAACTACAATCCCAGAGGCGAACGGTTCGAATCCACCAGATGCTCTGCTGGGGAAGGAGGGACATTGTCCTCCTGTACCAGTCAGATCTGATTTGACGGTACACGCACACAAAAATAATAAAATTAAAAAAAGACAAAAAAATAAACAAACCAAAAATAAAACTTTAAAACATGAGGCGAGGATAATTTCTATAGAGATAATTTAATTTATGTTTAAAGAACCAAATCTCAGGATGTACTTTGTGATTGTGTCTTTGGAAGAAAGACCTTTTAAAAATGTGCTAAACCAAGTTGTTAGCATTTATAACTATTTTGCCTAATTGCAACTGAGGAAAATAGTGAAAAGCAATATAAGATTAAGGAGCTTTAGTGGTGTAGCATATTACATGTTGTGCTGCTAACCAAAAGATCAGTAGTTCAAATACATCAACTCCTGTTCAGGGAAAAGATGAGCAGTCTTCCTGTAAAGATTTATCATCTCAAAAAGTCGGTGAAGCATTGCTGTGAGTTAGAGTTGAATGAACGGCAGTGGATGTGGTTTGGTTTCCAGTATAAGGCTAATAAAGACATTATTTACAAACTCAGGTCTGTAACTTGGTTATTATTTTGTTATGAAAAATGTGACTTTGTCACAAAGCCATATTTTGAACAATCCTTTCTCTGAGACATCTGATATTTTCCAGTGGGAGCTTTGTGATCATCGTTCTGATAAATCACACTCGGCTTAGCCACATCAGTCTGAATTCCCTTAATCACCCATCATAAGATATGTGCCTGTTCTGTATACAGAATCCTTTGGAGAGGGCTGCCATAGCCGAAGTGGACAGCATTTACTGCAGTGGCATATTTGATGTGACATGTGAGGTTTACAACTTACTATTTTCACATAGTACTTGGTTCTTTATAAGTATTTACAAACTTAATATTTTTAAAATAAAATTTCATTTTAATTGTGATTTTAGTGAACCTTTACAGAGAAGCAGATTTTCATTCATTGTACATTTTACCCTCTCACTCCGCCAGTTAACTTTTAAAAAAATATTCATTCACTGTTGCACATTTACCTACCTCCCCCAGCTCCCAGTCCTCTTTGCAATGATAGATCCCTTATTCTAGGCTGTTGTCAAACGTGATTTCTTCTGTGGATAACCTGTGGCTTGTGGAAGTTATGGAAGGATGAGGAGGCTATTGTTTCTGGGATCTAGAGAATCTTTTTCCACATGTTCATTCTTCTTTGGGGTAGTTGCCTCAGTTTTTGTGTTGAATCTGGCCCGTTATCAGTTTTTGTAAGTGAGGCTTTATTAGAACATAGCCAGTGTGTTTACATAGTGCCTTTGGCTGCTTTTGCGCGACAGTGAGCCAATAGGATCTGTGCAACAGAGATCCTATGATCCACAAAACGGAAAAGATTTGCTATCTGTCTGGTCCTTTATAGAAAAAAAACCTTAACCCCTAAACCAGAGCAAGGTAACATTCATCTAAAGGGCATTTAGTGGCAGTGGATAAGATAATTTATTGTTCCAAAAATTTTGCAATAAAATAAAAATGTTATTCTGTATTGTAAACTAAGACAGCACATGAATTTGGGGTTTTGTGTAGCATTGCTGAGGGTAGGAAACCAATTGTGTGGACTTTCTCTGTGAAGACTCTGGAGATCACAGTTGAGTTTAAAGTCCCTTTATCGTAGACATTATAATGCCAGAAAAACATTGAACATTTGAAGAAAAATGTAATTATAGAAATAGAGGAAATAAGGGGGCTTGAAGGTAGTGAGTATTTTGTCTCTCAGATCTGTCATATGCTCAGTATTCTTTCTCATTTTTCTTCCCAACGACCAGAAAAATGGGTGTGGTGGTGGGTAAGGGCGTGGGCACAGAGTGGGGCATCCATTAAGTAAGCTCTCACTGCGTAATATCTTAAGATCATTCTCTCAATACATAAAATAGAACTGAGCAACAAGCATCATTGCAAACATTCCATTTTAGGTGAGTTGGTGGGCAGTGTTCACTAAGGAAGAAAGCAGTCTATATAGTGTGAAAGGAGAGGGAGAGAGCACATCATCTGCTGGTCAACGAGCTTGACTAAGTAGTCAGGACCAATTTAGCTATTGAAGGGCCTCTATTTTGATGTAAGATGTGTATCAGCAGTGAACTCTCCTTGTACTGATTGGGAAGTTGTACTCAGGTCTATCGGAGTTCACATCTAACTAGAACATATAAATGAGATCATGGACATGAATGATGTACTTTAAGAGAGTACAGAAAGATTTTGAAAAAGTGCAAAAGGACACTGCTCTGTTTGAAACCTGCCATCTTAATAACTCGAGAAACAATGATGCAGGAGGACAAAACCGAGAAATAACTAAAGGAATCTGTCTGTCTGTCTATCTATGTGGTTGCCCAATTATAAGAAGCTGCACTGCAATCCTAAAGGCATAGGATTCAAATTACCAGTTACTTTGCAGAAGAAGGATGGACAATCTCCTCCCCCGTGATTTATGCCTCTGAAAACCTCCTGGAGGGTCAGCTGTGTGTTGGTCCAATTGATGGCACACAACAACAACAGCAACACACACACACACACACACACACACACACACACACACAGAGTGAGAATCTGTAGAAAAGCTACTGCTGGCTGGTTACTTTGACCAGAAGTAAGACTTTGTTCAGGTCTTTTTATTATGTTTTAATTTTTATTTTTGTGTGTGTACCGTCAAATCAGAGAGTGGGGTGGAGCTCCCCGATTAAAACAAGCTTGGAAGGAGGAGTGGCATCCACTTCTGTAATAGCTTGCCTCTGGAAACACTATGAACCTGGAGAGAGGATGAGAGACACCCAAGCGTCGAGGACTCTCCTTCATAGGGTCGCTATGAGTTGCCTGCAACTCCTTCACAACAACAACCGTCAAATCGGATCTGACTGTTACAGGTGGAGATTGCCCGTCCTTCTCCAGCAGAGCATCTGGTGGATTTGAACCATGTACCTCTGAGATTGCAGTGCAGCTTCCTGCCACTAGGCCACCAGAGCTCCCTTTAGTTCAGGTCTTAAGAGCAAAAATATAGAAAGCATATGGGTGAAGACAAGTTACAATTATTTAAAAATTGGCCTGAGAAAGAAACATTGTGATAAATTATTATAGGAAGAGACTTCGGAAATTGGACCACAGTCCTTGGAAATGTTTGTGGAAGATATGATGTCTTATAAAATCTCATTTTAGGCTCTGCCTCCTTAGCGACCTCATTTTGGGCATCTGCTGTTGTGGTGAAGCTGGAAAATTATAGTGTCCTTGTTTTCAGAGCCAGTATAGATTTATAAACACTTTTTGACATAGATTGTAATGGATATTTGTCCAAGGTGACCAAGGATCCTTCTGCAGCTGTTAGGAAGTTGAGAGACTTTTTTGAAAATGGAGAATTCAGGGCAAGTGAGTCTGAGATGAGAATGGGATGGATGGTAATTTTGAAGTTAAAAAAAAATACCCCAAATCCCTTAATCCTTTATATTTTCATAATCTTGCTCTTTTCAAATCTTTTTCCTCTTAAGGTCACTTCTTTTCCTCATCTTCTCTATTTACTTTGAATTTTGCAGCAGGTTGAGGCGAGGTTACCCAAATCAGGGGCACATTTCACTTGGACATATGTTCTGTGTGGGTCTTTGATGATCCCGGAGGGGTATTTAATATAATCAGATTTAAAAGGGGACAACAGCTTGGGTTAATTTTCCGAGTTATTTGGATCTGGGCCCCAAACATTTAAAAAAAAAAAAAACAAACACGTTTCTTTTTCCATTCTCAGTCAAGCATTTGTATTTCTTAAGTCCTTCAGGTTCCCGACCTTCAACGCCGAAAAGTGACTCGGAGCTCGTCAGTAAGTCTGCAGATAGAACAATGCAGAAGAATAACCCAGAAATGCTCTGGCTTTGGGGAGAATTGCCACAAGCTGCAAAGGTTAGTTCCGTTACCCCAGCTTGCCCCACTCCCCTCATTTCTACCCCGCACTGTGGATTTCTATTATAATTCAGCTACAATATATCCGACCGTTATCATGCCATCACCAAGGAATGTAGAAAAAGAGAAAATACGAATGTTTACCTTGAGCGCAAGAATTACTTTTTTTGTGAACTCCCAACGTTGCTTTATAAAGAGGCTTCATGGCATTTGTATACTTTAACTGAATTGCCTTTACACTACCCTTGTGTTAGCATTTATATTTCATATCAGCTCCAAATACAAATGAAGACCTTACACTTTAGACATAAAACCTGGTGCATTGGAGACATAAATAAAAAAAAAGGCTCCCAGGTTAATAACTAGTGAGAAGCCATGTAAGGAAAGACCAAGAAGCAGGGCTCACTGAAATCAAGGCTGAATGTGTTCTGAGCGATGATGTTTGTCATGTCCCTTACAATCTAGGTGGCTGTGTGTGGGGCGTGGTGGGGGGGAAGATTACTAGAGCAGAAACGAAAGTCACACTTAGACAACAAAAGGAAATGCTAAGGCTTCAACTGAGCAAGTGGTAAATATTTTTGCAATCTTATTATTAATAATCCTAGGCTTTCATTGCTCTTCTACTACTTGCTCGAAAGACGGCTGAGAGAAAATAACTTGACCTTTCAGAACCTCAGCGTCCTCACTGCTCTGAGAAAATGTGAGAAAACAGATGGTGCTTGGAGTGTTGGGGCAGTTGACCGAGATAGCATGTGCTAAACAAATAGTATCAGTGCATGTTACACAGCACTCGACTCATTGCCGCCGCACTGGAGGCGACTTACAGCTGACCAACCAGTGGGTTTTCAGAGGCTGTCAAGTGAGTGGGAGGAGAGTGTCCATCTTTCTCCTGTGGGGCTGATGGTGGATGCTCACCACCGCAGAGAGGCCTTCGGGTTCACACTGCACCTCCTCGGCAGGCAGGACTCCAGAGCTCCCTCTGACTCATATTAGACACTATTTGCCTTCCTTTTCCTTGACTCTGATGCATACTCCCTTGTCTGTCCTACGTAAGCCCTTTTACTTGTGAGCTTCAGCTTCCTTACCTGTGAAATTGAGTGAGGGGCCTCCAAGTAGTCGGTACCACAGGTGGTTTTCTAAAAAGTACAAAATTGTCGTTTTTCTTTCGAGAAATTTTTCTTTCATTTCATATTTTAATATATGTAAGGATCTTGAATTACACTATTACAAGGTAGGGAGGGGTTTCCGTATTGTGTGTATAGTCCTTAAAAAGTGTTTCTGCATTCCTGATAAATGTTTGTAATATGAATGAATGAATTAGTGAATGAAGATTGGAAATACGTTTACTCAAAATCAAGATAGGCAGCTTTTTAGAGAACAGATTGGTTCAAGCCTATGCTGTAAATTCACTCCCTTTATTAGTTCTGTTTAGTTTTACAGAAAATGCAGATTTCTGTGCCCACAAGTTATAGTCCTGACCCAGCCAACCGTCTTTATAAATTTATGTCATTAGCTGCTGGAGAAACAGGATGAAAGTACAAGCCCATTAGTTTTTCTGGAAAAGGAATTATAACCTCAGATGTACTGTAGCATTAGGGTCTGACATACAAGTAAATATCTTCTTACTTTCTAACCCATAAATTTAATTGATTTAAAGAAATGTTGTTGTTGTTATGTGCATTGAATTGCCTGTGACTCACAGCAACCCTACGTATAGCAGCTCTGAACCCTGCCCTGTCCTGAGCCAGTCTCACTCTGACACATCTATTCCCATCTTCCCAGTTATTGTGTCAATCCATCTCATCAGGGGTCTTCCACTCCTGCATTGTCCCTCCATCCTTCCAAGCATGATGCCCTTCACCAAGGACTGGTTCCTCTGGCAACATGCCCAAAAGTATATGAGAGGGAGCATCAAAATCCCAAAATCCTAGTCTCCAAGGAGAAACATGGTTTGACCCTCTCCAAGACAGACCTATTTGTTCTCCTGGTGGTCCATGGTATGTTCAATACTCTTCTTCAGCATCACAGCTCAAAAGCATCAATTTTTCTTGAAGATCTTTATAACAAAAACTTGTTGTTATATGTTACCGAACTGGAACAGATTCATAACTGACTCTCCAGGGGATTTTGAGAGGCACTAAATTGCACAGGAGGTTATTGCCCATCTTTCTTCCTCATCATAAAGAGTAGAAACCGAAATGCTAGTTTTCCATACTCTTGTGAACCAGTCACCAAATCTTCACTTATCCAGTCACGTTTTTAGGGAAAATGTTGAAATACACCAGCAAGCATATATTCATCGACACATTGACTGTGGCAGTGGGGGAAGGTGTGTCATGTCAGAGGCGATGAGGTGGGCTCAGGACAGAGCCGGGTTCAGAGCCATTGCTCCTAGGGTCACTATGAGTCGTAGTCAACTCAGTGGGACATAAGAGCGTACAATGTCACATTGTGAGCGCATCTATGCAACATACACCCTGATCAAGAGGTGAGATGTAACCAGCAACTCAGAAGATTCACCTTTCCCCGCTGCAGCTTAAATAGTTCACCCCACACAGGAATCCACCTAGCCTTCACTAATGTAAGAACTGCTTGTGGAATATTCATCCATATTGTCTACAGTACTGTTCACTGTTGCTTCTCATTGCTATATAGTATAGCATTGTTTGACTATATTCCCTGTTCTCTTGATGGCCATTTAGTTGCTTCTCCTTGTTGGCTCTTTCTCCTTTTACTGACTGAATTCTTTTAAGAGTTGAGAGTGAGCTCTGACGGCCTAGTTGGAGGGGAGTTGCGTTGCTATCCCGTAGGTGGTGCCTCTCTGGTGCTTCAAGTATACCAGCAGCTCCTAGTGAGAAAGCTGGGTAGTCTCCTCCCTGGTGGTTTATAGCCTCTGAGAATTCCCTGGAAGCCAGCGAGGAGTTGGTTCTGACTCAGTGGGAATGAGAGAGAGATCTTCTGGTTGATGTTTCTCTGAAGGTTTCATTTGCTTTGGGACCATAATCTCGAGCTATGGATCATTAGGCAGGTCATTCCTGAGCCTTAATGACAGATGGGCATCATCAAAAGGGGTCACTTGACTACCTATGACTTTATTTTTGATTAACTCAGTTTGCCTCTTTGCCTGGGCTTCTGACTTTCTCTTTCTCTCCCTACCCCTTTCAGTCATCTCTTCACAAGATCAAAGAGTCCAGCCCACTGGTCAGTAGAAAAATCTCCGATAAAATGCACTTCCGGGCTATTCAGAGTGAATCTTCAGATACCTTCAGTGACCAGTCCCCAACACTGGCCGGCTGTCCTCCCGAACAATCACTTTTAGATCAAAGCAAACCTCAGACTGAAATGCATTTTGTGAATGAAGAGGATGCCGAGGCCTTGGGAGCCACAGCCCCACTTTCACCTCCCAGCGAAGAACACAAGCCCTCTGCCAGTGTAACCCAGGCAGCAGGCAAGATGGACTCACCTTCCAGGAAAAAAGGTACAGAAGGCCCAGCCATTTTTCTGTGCATGTTGTGGGCTTCACAAATTACAGTTTCTTCTTTCCAAGGTTCAGAGTAAATCACCATAGAAGCTGGACCATGTCATCTGTCATGGTCACTCTGTGCTCTTTTGTAGAATATATTGATTTTAGTTGTAGGAACTCAGACCTAACGAGGCCTTAGTGATCATGTAATAAATAAACCTCTTCGTTTTACAGACCAAGACAGCTCCTGGGGAGCTAATGTGCTTAAAGCCCTTGAGCAGAATGTTGCTTCTCACACAGTCAATTTCGCATATATTATTTTTGTTGTTGTTCTGTGCCATTTGCCTGAACCAAGTCAGAGCTGACCCTCTAGTGAGTTTTTGAAGGCTGTAAGTCATACAGGAGAAGGTTCACTGTCAATCTTCCTACCTCACGGCTGCTGGTGGATTCAGGTTGCTAGGGAGTCTCCCCTTTGAGTTTGCAGTTCATCTGAATGGACGGTGCTGTTCATTACACAGTTAGGTTATTATGTACCGTTGGGTTGGAACCGACTCATAGCTGACTCTCCAGCGGGTTTTCAGAGGCATTTAGTAATCACACGAGAAGAGATTGCCCACCTTTTCTCCCACCGCGCAGCTGGTGGATTCGAACCACGTGCCTCTGGGATAGCAGTGCGTAAAAGGTGAGCTTTATCTGTTCCAACAGATTAAAGAAAGAACTGTCTAAAATGAATATATAAGGCATTTTATGTATGACAACAGCCCAGAATAAGAGATAGATCATTGCACAGAGGACTGGGGTGGGGGTGGAAAGGTAATTTTTCAAAAATGGATGGATGTTAAGGACAGGAAAAAAGTGAACTGGGAGAGGGGGAAGGGAGGGCGAGGGGGAAAATGTGCAACAATGAATGAAATTCTAACTTGTGTGTTAGTTCGTTAAAATCACGATTAAAATAAGATTTTTTTTTAAAGTACACTATACAAAGTTGATCATTGGGCTAATATCTACCCTTGTCCCCGGTCATACTTTAGCACACTATCCAATCCACTTCTTCATCCCCTTTGCCTTATTTCAGAGGGTCACTTATGTGTTGCCCCCTGACGCCCTCTAGTGGATATGCTCCATGTAGCAAGAGTGTCTTCTGTCAGATTTCCCTTCGTGCCTGGTGCTTAGAACCAGTGGTTGGCATATAGCAGCGCTCCATGAATGTTACTAGTTTACTGAACTGATTGAATGCCAGGAGTGATGATAATATCAAGCCTGGTAGCTTTGTACAGCTTTTTGGATTTGGAGGAGCTAATGACATAGTGCACTGCCAGAAGTAAAAA
This sequence comes from Elephantulus edwardii, assembly GCF_000299155.1. NCBI lineage: Eukaryota > Metazoa > Chordata > Mammalia > Macroscelidea > Macroscelididae > Elephantulus > Elephantulus edwardii. The sequence goes on along the minus strand of NW_006399759.1, from coordinate 34,442,571 downwards.
GGAAGTCTGAAATCTGGGTATTCCACAGATCGACTCCCTCTTGGAGGATTCCCAGGGATGGGAAGGGAGGGAGCGGGGAGTGAAAGGGAATAAACGGGCAAATTGGGTGAAGGGAAAGGCAATAGCCAGTAAGAGTGTGAGAAGGCATTATAATAATTTTTTTTAGTGTTAGAAAACAAAATGCCTATGAAAGATTCAATAAAATACCAGTATGATTTGTTATCTTTCACTCAAATAAAAAAAGGAAAAAAATGAGGGGAAAAAAATGAAATCATGGTATTTATGGATGACTTACAGTGTACAATATCAGGTCCTGTTCTTGAAATGTTGGTAAGGCAGTGTTAAATGGTCTTTTATAATTAAATGATAATGATAATAACGGTATGTTTCCAATATATTCAGTGCTTGGTATATTTTTAGGGACTTTTGAGAGGGAACTGTACCTCAGTCAAGTAAGCCACTTGATCAAAGTCACATGTTAGTGAGTGATGCAGATAGAGTGTAAACCTAGACAGTTTAACTACTGTCAAGCTGCACACCAACTTCTACAGACTGAGATTCTGGACCGATTTGAGTGTTCATGAGCAAATAATCATATTGGCACTTTCAGTGCTGTTTCAAAGACCTACTCAGGAGGCAGCCTTCGTGACATAGCAACAGAGAATTGCACTGCTTACCTAAAGGTGGCCAGTTCGATTCCACTAGCAGCTCCACAGAAGAAAGATGGACAGTCTCCTCCTTTGTGATTTACAACTTTTCAAAAACCTACCAGAGAGTAATAAGCCTTGAAGCAGCTCTGGTTCAGTGGCAAGGAGAGTTGGGTTTGAGCCATCTACTCAGAATGCTGTTTGCTTCTAGAAGTGTGGTTTTCTGACTTGATCCATTTATCCTAAATTTAGATAAACGCAGCAGACATCTTGGTGCTGATGGTGTCTACTTGGACGACCTCACAGATATGGATCCTGAAGTGGCTGCCCTGTATTTTCCCAAAAAGTAAAATTTTCTTTTTAATCCTTTATATGATTTATGACTTTTTACTTTGTGAATCTAGGGTGGATTTTTTTCGTGAAGCAGAGGGATGTGGATGTGCAAGGGGCCTGGGGATTAATCATTGGGTTTTACAATTTGATGTGTGGGGGATGAGGAAAATGGAAAGAATTTGTTCGAATTTGTAATCAAATTTTATAAATAAACTAGTAGAAAATGGACAAAAGAAAAAACAAACCCCCCCTTCTTCCTGTAATTGATTAGAGGACTAGTAGGAAGGGCAGTGAGATGCTCATTTTGTACCAGAAAAAGCATCCTATGCAAAGGATTGACTTCCTTTGTGCACATAAAGGGTGTGACCATCTCTCTTGTGTCTGTGTCTGTCACCATTAGAATGCAAATGTGGGCACTGGACTGTCCCCAACTGTGGGATTGTATCCGCTGTCATCGTAAAATCATCAAAAGTGAATGACAGTACCCTCCTTCCCCCATAGTTCTTACGTTCTCATCTTTAAGACAATTTGCTTTGTATTTCATTTACTTTTCACAGCCTCGGGAGGTGGACAATGGCATCAGCTAAAAAGACTTCTTGCTAAGGGGAATATATGTATTTCACTTTTCTTTGCTTCTTTAATGAAGTCTGCCCCAGAATGAAACGATTTTTTCCTCATGGACATGATAGATTGCTTGAGAGCAATTTGGTATCTGTGTAAGGTCCAAAAAAATAAAAATTCTCAATGCTCTTTTCC
>NW_006399759.1:34438733-34440735 GCF_000299155.1 Elephantulus edwardii | reverse complement strand
AGTGGAGATCCTTCTGGGCTCGCCAAACATACCAATGACAGTGGGGCCCGCTCAGCCAACCAGTCCCCACAGTCTGTGGGCAGTTCTGGCGTCGACAGTGGCGTGGAGAGCACCTCAGATGGCATGAGGGACCTGCCATCCATTGCCATCTCCCTCTGCGGAGGCCTCAACGACAACCGGGAGATAACTAAAGGTACTGTGGCCGCGCCTGCGGAGTCTGTGTTTTAAGACAAGCGCTCCCTCTTGTGGCAGCTCGTCAGAACTTCCAGAAAACCAGCTTCATTCGTTCCAACAGCCGTTTATGGATAACTTACTGTTCTTCATCATCCAAATGCTTAGCTAGCTGACCTCAGAGTTCTGTTGTTTATGCATGGCTTTAGGTAACAGCAAAACCGTTGAGGTTAGTATGGGTGTATTTAGCCGTTCATGGGCAGGGAGAATGTGCGGTTCAGGGGGAACATCAAACTTACTGAGAGTGCTTTGGAAATACATGGAAAGAGTTGTGAGGCCTTGGGGGAGAGAAGGAGATCTAAGTTTCCGAAGGAAGTATGTGATTATGGCACAGTTGGATTTGAAGAGTGCTGTTAGGCGAGGAGCTGTGCTGCCAACCCGAAGGCTTGTGGTTCGAATTCACCAGCTGCTCTGAGGGAAAAAGATGGGGGCAGTTTCCTCCCATGCAGTTTCCTGCCTCTGACAAAGAGGACTTGAAACACTTCCTGCAGAAGAGCACACGTCATAGCTTTCAGTATGGATTACATCTCAAAGATAAAAAAAACCCCCAAAAAACCAACCCCAAAATTCTCACCCCCAGGAGAGTCAGCTATGGATCAATTCTGACTTGATGTTACATAACAAATGAGCTTGGTATAGGCCATTTATTGCTACCTTTTTTGTGTCTATTATTTCCATATAAATGATCAGACCATATGTGTATGGAGCTGTGTATCTATCTATCTATCTATCTATCTATCTATCTATCTATCTATCATCTATCTGTATCTCGCAGGAAACTAATGCCTGGAGGGGTGAGGGGATTTCAGTTTGCAACCAACCAACCGAACAAAAAAACACCCACATCTTTATAATATACACACATACTTTTACAAACGGACCTCACCAGGCAGACTGCATAGAAATCAGATAGACTACACTATGGAAGAAAACATTGGAGAAGCTCAATATCAGCAGTCAAAACCAGGCTAGTGGCTGACAGTGGAACAGAGCATCAATTACTCATGTGCAAGTTCAAATTGAGGTTGGGGAAAAAAAAAGAAAACAAGTCCAGGACAACCAATATATGATCTTGAGTATATTCCACCTGAATTTAACAACCATCTTAAGAATAGGTTTGAAGCACTGAACTCCAGTGGTTGAAGACTAGATGAGTTGTGAAGGATGTTAAGAAGGATATCATCCATGAAGAAAGCAAAAGGTCACTAAAAAGACAAAGAAGAAAGAATAAACCAAAATGGATGTCAGAAGATAGCCTGAAAATTGTACTAGAGGGTCGAGAAGCCAAAAAAAGGGAAGAGATGCTGAAGTGAAAGAGCTGAACAGAAGATTTCAGAAAGCAGCTTGGGAGGGCAAAGCTAATTCTATACTGGAATGTGCAGAGACAGAAATAGAGAACAAGAAGGGAAGAAGATACTCAGCATGTCTCAAGCTGAGAGAACTAGAAAACAAATTCAAACCTCAAGTTGCAATACTTAACGGATGCTATAGGAAAAATGTGGAATGATGCAGGAAGTATCAAAAGAAGATGGAAGGAATACACAGAATCACTGTATCAAAAAGATTGAACTATTTCAGGAAGTACCACATGATCAAGGGCCAATGGTAGTACAGGAAGAAGTTAAAGCTGCACTGAAGACATTGGCAAGCAACAAGCCCCAACCCAGTAAGACTTCACCAGCCTCCAGATGTAGGTGAAAACAGTGATCATCACAACCACTAATGTTTTTACTGAGCCATCACTTTTGTTTCTCTCTTTCTCTCTCTCTCT
>NW_006399759.1:34431949-34438583 GCF_000299155.1 Elephantulus edwardii | reverse complement strand
CTGTATGTTTAGTACCTGTCTCCTTAAGTCTCACAAAAAAGCTGCTGGGTGTCAAAATGATTAGCATTCACTCTGCAGAGGAGGGAATTGAGACTTGGGAAAATTAATCACTTGCCTGAGGTCATATCAATAAATGCCTTTATTGGAAGCAGTCTGTCTTCAGAGCTCTGCCTATCCAGTAACAGCTTCTGCAGCCCCTATGTTGTTGCATGATTTCCACACCTCCACCCCAAACCAGAAGAGTGATCACTTCCCCTAATATCTCAAGCCTTTGCCTCACCTATTCTATCTTTGTACACAGACATTCCCAGAACAAACTGAAGCCCTCTTTTATAGCTACAATATACAGATTTGACCACACAATTGGAATGCATGAACTCTCATAAAGTATTCCTGAATGACAGTGAAAATTGTCTTTTTTTTTTTTTTAAACTAAGTTTCTTTTTTTTCCTCTCTTGTTCCTTATGATTGTTTTTATAGATGTATTTTTGGAGCAAGCTGTTTCGTACCAGCAATTTGTGGATAACCCTGCTATCATTGATGACCCCAATCTTGTGGTAAAGATTGGGAATAAGTAAGTAATCCCCCTGCTCCCACTCAAAATCATTTTAGTAGTATCCTGATACTATTTGTTTCATTTTTTAAAAATACAGAGACCTAGACACATTAGGAATATATAAAGTATTTGCTAAAAATATTATTGTCTATTAATATGGGAAAGTTCTGTATTCCTGTATAGTTTATTTGTTGGTCTAGTGGTTAAGGAGTTTGACTGCTAACCTAAAGGCAAGTGGATCAAATCCACCAGGTGCTCTGTAGGAGAAACACTGGCAGTCTCCTCCTACGTGATTTATAACGTTCAGAAACTCCCTACGTGGGTCAACTGTGAGTTGGTTCTGACTCAAAGGCACACAACAACAACAACAACAATAACAACAACAACAACAGTATTAGATTTTGTAACTGAGTGGTGTTGTGCTTGCCTGTAGAGGACTTAGACCCCATATGTTGTTATTGTTCTTTTTGTTGTGTGCCATCGAGTCAGAACCAACCCATAGCTGGTCCTCCAGTGGATTTTCAGAGGCAGTTAATGCCCATCCTTCTCCTGTGGAGCAGCTGGTGGACTTGAACCAAGTGCTTTTGGGATAGCAGCATAGCTTCTTGCCACTAGGCCATCAGAGCTTAACATAGAAAGAGAGAAGACTACATATCTCAGTTCTGTAAAACCTCCTTATTGGAGATATAGACATTAACAGCCTATTTTTTTTCCTTTCAAATATGGAGTCTGAAATGTTTAGCTTACTACCTTAGTCTAACTCTGTCTTTTCCTTGAAACGTGGCAAAAAGTGCCATAAGTACAAATAGTTTGAGGCAACAACATTGCTGTGGAATCTGGGCTACTCTCCAGCTGTCTGCTGGTGGCTGCTGGCATGCCTGACTGACTAGGCTCTTGCCATGGCTACTGCTTGTTCTCTTAATGTGGCCACTGTGGGGTTAGGCAGTGGTTGGAAGCCAATGGCAAAGGGCAGATATGTGGGCGGGGGCTGAGGAATGCCAGAAACAATCTCAGTCTCTTTAAGGACCTAGCTGGAGTTCTAGAGCTTCCATGACTGCATCTCATGACTTACAGAGATTTCAGCTTGAGCCTAAATTTTCTGACATCTGTTTCATTTTTCCGCCATGCCAGATACTATAATTGGACAACAGCAGCGCCTCTCCTCCTGGCAATGCAGGCCTTCCAGAAACCTTTGCCAAAGGTGAGCTTTAACATGAAAAAGAAAGGGAATGCCAAAAGTGACGAGTGGATTAATATGGACATTTGGAATTTAGCCCACAGAGATACTTTACACTGTTTTCAAATGAATGGGAATAGACATTTCAGGAATTTAAAATCTGACTCTGGTACCTCTTGCCCCTGGAAGATGTTTCTCTTTATCAAGGCAAATCCACCAATGTTGGCAGCACCAGAACAAGTCCTGCCTCCACCATGATTGTTTTCATAACACTGTGTGAGAAACCCAGGTAGGAGGAGGGCAGGTGGATGCCAGCATGGTTGGCACATCCTGCTACCTCAGAGAAGATGTTCTTGGTTGAGGGATTGGAGTAGCCAGAGGACTTGGGTGAAAGGAGGCAGCACCTCAGATACCACAAGTCAGCACTACTGTCAGACAGGAACGAAGCCAGAATCCTTTTCTCTGAGGCAGATGCCAACAGGCTGCCTGGGCAGCTCATGGGCTGCAAGCTAGAGTGGACAGATGCTACAGGGAAGAGTTTTAGAATGAATATTTTTAAATGAAAGTCTCATACTATTGAGTAGGTTCCTACCATTTTATAAAGGGAACAGATAATATCATAGAACTCTTCTATTTTGAAACTATGCTTTTTTTTTATCTTTGTTTGTTCAGAATTGTCCCTGCACCCTGTTAAATCTTCCTTTTTTTAGTAATACAGTGATCTCTTTATCTCTTGATGCTTTTTGCCTTAAAGATGATTTTATGTCCAGTTAGCCAGACTCACTTTCTTTTGAATATTATCTCAGTGTTGTGTGCATTTTCCTATCCATTTATTCTCAACTTCTCTTTGTTTTTATACTTTTAAAAAAGTCATATGAACAAACAGTTTTTAGGTGCTGTGAAGTCAACTGTGACTCCTAGCAAACCCTGTTGACAGTAGACGGAATCTTTGCCGGCTCCAGCATTGTCTGCCCAGTCACCTTTGTGCTTGAGCCCATTGTTGTAATCACTGTCACTCCTCTTTCAGGGTCCTCCTCCCTGTCACTGACCCTCTGCTTTTCCAAGCACCATGTCCTTTTCCAGGGACTGGCCCCTTCTGATAATATGATCAAAAGTGTGTGAGGCAAAATAATCTCATCATCTGAGGAGCACCCTGGTTGCACTTCTTTCAAGACAGATTTGTTTGTTCTTTTGGCAGTCCATGGGATGGCCTTTGCAAAAACTGTGATTCAAACGTATACATTCTTTGGTTTTCCTTATTCATTATCCCATTTTCAGATGAGTAGGAAGCAACTGAAAATGGCTTGGGCCCGGCACACTTCAGTTTTAAAGTGTTGTTCTCTTTGTTCTTCAGCACTTTAAAAAGGTCCTTGACAACAGATCTGCTCAATGAAAACATACCTTTTGCTCTCTTGACTGCCACTTCAGAGGATGCTGATTGTGGATCCAAGTAAAATGAAATCCTTGACCGCAACAGTCTTCTTTCCAGTTATCGTGATGTTTATTGGTGCACTTTGAGGATTCCAGTTTTCTTTATGTTGACAAATACCAACATACATCTTGTATGCCGTCAAGTTGAAGGCAACTCATAGCTGACCCTCCCGCGGGTTTTCAGAGGCAGTTAATTGTACAGGAGGAGTTTGTCCAGCATTCTCCCTTAGAGCTGCTGGTGGATTTTGAACCCTGTGACTTTGGGATTTCAGCACTACTTCTTAACCATTAGGTCACCAGAGCTCTGAACACCATGTAGTGTTAATATAAAATTGTTCAAATGTTGTCAAAAATTTTCGCTATTTGTCTTTGAACTGGCTTGTTCTGTCCATTTATTTATTGTAAATACTGGGATACTTACTGCCACCCTTTCTGGTGCTTTTCAAGTGCTACTCCCTTTGCCTGGCTCACCACTTTTTGCTTTATTTTTCTTTTTTTGTTTTATATTTGACTGATGAAGTTTTATTTAATCAAGTCAATTTGACCTTTCCTATCTTTAAGAGATTACCATTACGTTTTTAATAAGCATGGTTAGAGTCTAAAGATAATCACTCTACATTTTAAAAAAATTATTTATATGAGAACTTGGACCATGCTGATTGCCCTTTTCATTTTACTTGTAATTATTAGCTGACATTTGAGTTCTCGCTCGTTTATAAATATCCCTGTAACGGTCACTGTTATTAGCAGAGCTTTCTAGAATTTGGTGCTTGATTAGATTTCGTGCTCTGCTTTTGTCATCATTTATTCCATCTAAGTTCTCTTTATGTTAGGTTTAAATTCTTGGTCCGGAAATCAATCCTTAGAACCCATAGTGAGGTTCTGTGAGCTGTATCTCTTTTTCTGACAGACATTCTCCTTTGACTTGGCCCTTGTTGCTAACTGCTACTCTTCTTAGTGGCAAATGGCCCATATTCTTTTTCTACCCTTTTCTTTTTTTTTTTACTTACTTCTCCTGATGCCTCAACTCCAGCTCTTCCTTTTTTTTAAAAAAAATTGTGGTTTTAACAAAAGTTTACAGGAAACTTGGATTTCTACTCATTCATTGTTGTACATTTTCCTCCCTACACCCCCAACCCCCGTTTGCTTTTTTTTTTAATTTTTAAATTTTTTTTTAAACTTTATTATTTTTTGTGTGTGTACTGTCAAATTGGATCTGACTGGTACAGGACGAGATTGCCCCTCCTTCTCCAGCAGAGGATCTGGTGGATTCGAACCACGTACCTCTGGGATTGCAGTGCAGCTTCTTGCCACTAGGTCACCAGAACTCCCTGGTTTGCTTTTTTAAAACAAAAACAACAACAACAACAAAAAATATATTCATTCATTGCTGCATAATTTCCTCCCTCCTTCTACCTGAATCCACTTTGCTATGCGCCTCTTAGTTTGGACTGTTGTCATTCAAATAATGCAATCGTATAGTTCTTTTAAACGGTTCTTTCCTTCATTGGTTCCAAAGCAGTATAATGAACTCTTCTTAAATGTTTGTTCTATTAGCTTTTCACTCTCTCAGCCCTCTCAGATTCTTTCCCCTCCCCCTTCTCAGTTTAAATTCTATGACAAATCATTAAAATAGTATATCTAAACTTTTCCCCCTTTGTTCCATTGCTGTACTTCTTGGCTAAATTACAACCTTGATTGATATTTTCTTCGACTCTCTACCTGTCCCAGGGTCCCTGTCTCTTGGGCTAATGTGAAACATACCCCACATCATACTAAATGGTGTCAGGCAACTTCTAATGCTATCTTTCTGGCATAGTCCATTTAATTTCCAGCTTTCATAGGTGATTGTTATATACTTGTCTCTCCTTAAATTTCCAACATCACTTTCCCTATTCCCTAAGTGAACTTTAGAATCAGTATGTTTAGGTCTGAAAAATAATCTTAGTAGCGATTTTTGTTTTTTAAAAAAGATGTTTTATATTTATAGGGAAACCTGCAGTGAATTGAAATCTTTATGAAATTCCCTATTTGCATTTTCATACATTCAAGGTTTTATTTTGTGTCAGGCATCTCTCAAGTGATGAAATGTTGCGCACTTAGGCTAAATTGATGGATTCTTTATTTATTTGAAACCTATTCAGTGAAAAGACTGAAATCGTTCTTTTATTAATGTGAAGTTTCACCTACTTGATATCTTTATAAATTAATGTGTAAGAATTAGGCAACATTTATGCTGATCCTAGAATTAGCTTTTAAGATAGATATCTTATCCTTTGGAAAGGTTTAAAAAGCTATTAAGCTAATACTTAATCTTTTCAAATCATACTAAGAGGCAGGGCGTTTGAATTTTCTTCTCAATATTTGATATTTTAAGTCAAATGCATCTATTAATATTCAATTTGTAAAAAATTCGGAAATTAGTTACTAAAAGATTCTTTGCAGTTTACCTTGTCTTAAATTTTGATCCTATCTTCCATATTGATCATTTTTTTATTTTATAATCATTTTACTGAGGGCAATAATTAATATTTTAACCAGTAAACCATTTTAATTTTGAAAACTTTTGGCCTTACTAATCACTAATCACTAATGATATTTAATGCTTTCTTTTTTTCCTTTGTTGTTGTTGTGTTGTATTTTATTTGTTGTTTGTTTTTTCTTTAACATCTTCTTAAGTCTTCATGCTTAAGTTATTTTAATGTAATTTTGGACACCATTAGGTTTTGCCTCTCTAAAATTTTTAATCCGCCAACAGTATGTTGTGTTTGCTTGGATTTTCTTTCAGTATTGTTTTAATTTGCATGTGTGTTTCTTTTGGTTTGAATGTGCTAAGTTGATCTTTTTTTGGTTCCATTATTTATGTTACCATCCATTTAAAAACAGGCCACTGTGGAATCTATCATGAGGGATAAGATGCCCAAAAAGGGAGGAAGATGGTGGTTTTCATGGAGGGGAAGAAATACTACAATCAAAGAGGTAAGCACGGAAAACAAAGTGGCTCCTGAGCAGATTTAGGTTTTGTGTGGTAAAGTTGTGTTTTTATACTCTCTGTCAGAGAAATACGCACGAGCTATAATACAGAATTTCCATGGGTCCACCCTGCCACAAAGTAGAGGATCACAGAATGTGAGAGAATATTAGGAAAGAACAAATGAAGAGGCAGAGAGTTGGGCTCATCTCCTGGCTCTGCTACCTTTCGACCTACCGACCGAAGGAGGTCACTCTCCTCCTCTGTAATGGTTATTTATCTGTAAAAAGAAGGTCTCCAAATTGATATATACAGGAGCTTGCAGCTTTTACATGTATGATTTCACATTTACTATTCTCCTATTTCTTAGGAAAGGATCTTTTAAGAAAGGAGTTTCTATTGCCTAGGGAGCTCTGGTGGTTCAAGTCACCAGCTGATCCCTGGGAGAAATATGGACAGTTTTCTTCCATGTGACTAACTGCTTCTGAATATCCACTGG
>NW_006399759.1:34429696-34431370 GCF_000299155.1 Elephantulus edwardii | reverse complement strand
TGTCAGCTATGGTCTCTTCAGGGTATATTCCTAGTAGTGGAATTGCTGGGTCAAATCGTATCTCTATTTGCAACTTTTTGAGAAGGTGCCATATTGTCTTCCACAATGGTTGCGCCATTTTATACTCCCACCAACAGTGAATAAGTGTTCCAGTTTCTCCACAACTTCGCCAGCATTTGTTGCTTACTGTTCTGACTGGGGTGAGATGATATCTCACAGTTGTTAGAGGGTTGGCTTTTTAAAGAATAGTTTTAATGTGATATGCTTGTGGCATCCTCTTACTTGCCATTTCACTTAACTCTTAGGTCAATATATATGTAATTGTATATATGCAACACACACACACACACACACACACACACACACACACACACATCTCTCTGTCTATCTTTCTATCTTTCTATCTATCTATCTATCTATCTATCTATCTATCTATCACCTACCTACCTACCTACCTACCTACCTACCTACCTACCTCCCTCCTACCTATCTTTATATAATGTTATGTGCTATTGAGTTAATTGTAATGGGAGATTACAAGCACCTGGTAGATTTGAATTTCCTGCCTTTGGATAGGCCAAAATTCCTACTATTGGCCCAAAAGGTAGCATCTTGATAGATGAGGAAAAGATTGCAGTTGTTAATGATTTCTTCTTACTTGGATCCACAATCAACACTCTTGGCACCAGCTATCAGGAAAGCAAAAGACAAGTTGCTTTGGGAAAATCTGTCAAGGACTTCTTCAGAGAGAATAAGAACAATGATGTTGATCTAAAGAAAGGTACACCTGGTTTAAGCTGATGCTTGCTGAGCATCAGGAAACTGGACAGTGACTAAGGATGCCAGAAGTATCACTGCGTTTTAGTTGTGGTGCTGGAGAAAAGTACTGAACATCTGTGGGCTGCTGAGAGAACAAACAAGTCTGCTCTGGAAAGAGTGAAAACAGTGTGCTTTTTGGAGGCAAGAATGGTGACTCTCCTCACATTATTTGGGCTAATTGTAAGGAGGGGGCAGTTCTTAGAGCAGGACATCAGGCTTGGAAAGGTGGAGGGTCAGCACAGAAGAGGAAGACCCTAAATGAGATGGATTGATACTGGGACTGTGGCAGTGGGGTCAGGTATGATTGCCTCAGGATAGGGCAAGGTTCAGAGATTTTGTTCATAGGATGACTATGAGTCATAGTTGACTTGACGGTACATAACAGCAACAACAACTAGATTGGTGTTAGGACTTCCTCATCTGCTTTGACTATACTTATGTTTTCTCTAGGCAGTCTCACAATGCCCATACTGATGACTTAATTTTTATTTCCAGATCAAACATTTTATACTCCAAGTGCATTCACATGGATGCTTCAAAGTCACTTCAAACCATTATTATTTCTAAAGCTGACCTCATAATTTTCTTCACAGTTATTCCTTTGTTCTTGCCAACATCAGAAAATGGCACCACTGACCTTTCACAGGCTCACCACTTCCTTAGACTGGACCCTTCCTTTTTTCTTATTCTTCACGGTAAATCCATCACAAACATATCAATTTACTACCCTAAGTATTTCTTGGTATACCATCTATTCCTCGAGGCTTATTTTTGGCCATGTCCTTCAAAGCAGCCTGAACTTCTTCTTTCATCACCATAGGCTCTTGCTCATATGTTGTTTCATGAAATTCTTCT
>NW_006399759.1:34426273-34427601 GCF_000299155.1 Elephantulus edwardii | reverse complement strand
GACCGGTCCTTGGAGAGGGACATCATGCTTGGGAGGGTGGAGGGACAGCGCAGGAGAGGAAGGCCCTCTATGAGGTGGATTGATTCAGTGAATTCAGTGACTGGGGTAATTGGGATGGCAGTGTCAGAGACAGTGCGATGGGCACAGGTCAGAGCAGAGTTTAGGGCTGTTGTACACAGGGTCACTATGAGTTGTAAGCGACTTGATGGCACATAACAACAACAACAATTATTTAAAAGTTTGTCGCTTTCTCTGTGCCCCATTGGGGGTCATCAGAACAGACTTGCCAGATGAACTGGGGGTCTCTAGCCCAGAATTGGCCAGCATTTGGGCGCGCCGGAATGAAAAGATACTGAATGACCCTCGGGCCTGTTTTTCACTGTTTTTGTTCAGTCTTCAAGGTCTTACAGCCCTGGTGTGTCCACTTGCTGTAGAGAGGTAACTCATGGTCGCTGTGAAAGCTGAATACAGTGAAACTGAAGTGTCAAATGTGATAACGGTTGCCCATGGTGGACAGTGTTTGGTGGAGCTCCCTGGTTGAAACAAGCTTTGAAGCAGGAGTGGCATCCACTTCCGTAACAGCTTGCCTCTGCAAACCCTATGAGCCTGGGGAAAGGATGAAGTCACACAAGTGTTGAGGACTTTTGTTGATAGGGTCGCTATGAGTCGCCTACAAAAGAGAATAGCCCACTGGGCAAGTTTAATCGAGATAAAATTGTTCTCTTACAGTTTCTGTTCCTAAAAAGTCCCCCAAACTCAAACTCATTCTCATCAAGTTGGAACTGACTCACAGCTGACCCTCCAATATTCCAAGGCTATAAATTGCACAAGAAGATTGCCCATCTTCAAAACAACTATGAGATATCATCTCACCCCAGTCAGAATAGCAAAATTTAACAGAACAGCAAGGAAAAAATGCTGGCGAGGTTGTGGAGAAACTGGAACACTTATTCACTGTTGGTGGGAGTGTACAATGGTGCAACCACTTTGGAAGGCAGTATGGCACTTTCTCAAAAAGTTGCAAACAGATACCATTTGACCCAGCAAAATTCCACTACTGGGAATATACCCCAAAGAGACCATAACTGACATCCAAACAGATATATGCACACCCATGTTTATTGCAGCTTTGTTCACAAGAGCAAGGAGTTGGAAACAACGTAAGTGCCCATCAACAAACAAATGGATAGAGAAGCTGTGGTATATTCACACAATGGAATACTATGCTACATTGAAAAACAAGGACATTATGCTGAGTAAAGTATCTCAGTCACAAAAGGACAAATACTGCATGGTGCCACTGTTGTAAAACAATGGGGTTGGGGGGA
>NW_006399759.1:34400621-34425158 GCF_000299155.1 Elephantulus edwardii | reverse complement strand
TTTTTCCCTGCCCACCCCTTCCCCCAGTTTGCTCTTCTTTTTGAAAAGTAAGAGAAAAATTCCTTCATTGGTATACAATTCTTCCCCCCTCCCGATAGGTAGCTACTTTTAGCCTGATTATCAATAATGTTCTTTAAGTTAACTGGTTCAATACTTGAAAAATGACTTGTATATGTTATATCAGTGGTGCACTTTTATAAAGTGAAAATATATTTGAAGATAGTCTGTATTCATCATATGTTAAGACAGTCACCCTATCTTGTAATATGAATTTTCTTTATTAAAGTACTGCAGTTGTTGTTATTGTTAGGTGCCATTGAGTCGAGTATGAATAGTCAGCCTGAAATAATGTCTCCTCACCTCTGAGACACTGGATCCATTGCTGAAATCGCAGTGTCACTCTATCTCATTGGGGATATTCCTCTCCTTCATTGACCCTCCACCTTTTCAAGAATGATGTTCCTTTCTAAGAAATAGCCTTGCCTAGCTACATGTTCAAAGTATGAAAGATGAACCTTCGTCATGCTTGCCTCCAAGGAGAACTCTGGCTGCACCCTTTCCAGGACGAATTTGTTTGTTCTTTTGGCAGGTCACGGGATATTCAATAATCTTTTCCAGCACCACAGCTCAATGGGATAAATTCTTCTCCTGTCATCCTTATTCATTATCCTGCCTGCGCATGCTCTTTGATGTGTAGCAGGAGATTGAGAAGATTATGGCCTGAGTCACACACACACTTCAGTCTTCAAACTGACATCATGGCTCTTCAGTATTTTGAAGAGGTCCCTAAACGCAGACTTGCTCAATGCAATATGTCTCCTGATTTCCCAATTGCTGGTACCAAGGATATTGATGGTTGATCCAAACAAGATAAAATGATTAACAGTTCCAATCTTCTCACAGTCTATCATAATGTTGACTGTTGGGCCTGTGGTTAAGATTTTTATCTTCTTGAGGTTTAGATGTAATTCATACTGAAGGCTGTAGCCTTTGATTTTCTGCAGCATGTGTTTCATATCCTCATTTTTTTTATATGAGAAAAATGTATATTTAGAATTAGCCTGCTGGATTCAGTTTAGATGATCCCAATTTTGTTGGCAACATCCAAAGCATCATAATTAGGAGCAAATAGAACATAGGCCTTCTTCTCTCCATCAGGCCTAATCAAAGTGTTGACCTTAGCCACATCAATGCCATAGAGCTTCTTTACAGCTTGTTTAATTTGGTGCTTATTGGCCTTGACATCCACAATGAACACAAGTGTGTTGTTATCTTCTATCTTCTTCATGACTGACTCAGTGGTCAGGGGAAATTTGATGATGGCATAGTGGTCAAGCTTGTTTCTCCTGGGGGCGCTCTTCTGGGGGTATTTGGGCTGCCTTCAGAGTCTCAGTGTCTTAGGCCACCGGAAGGTGGGTGACATGCGGATCTTCTTTTTTTTTTTTTGGCTGTGGACGCCCTTCAGGACTGCCTTCTTGGCCTTTTAATGCCTTTGCTTTGGCTTCAGTTTTGGGAGGGGCAGGGGCTTCCTTCTTGGCTTTCGGTGCCATCTTCATAGAAAGGCAATATCCTCATTTTCAACAAGCAAGGTTATGTCATCATTATAACCTAGGTTGTTGATGATTCTTCTTGCAATCATGATGCCACATTCATTTTCAGAGAGTCTGGCTTTGTGAATTATTTTCTTAGCATACAGATTGAATAGGTGTGGAGAAAGGATACAGCACTGACACATATTTTTCCTCTTCCTGATGTTCATCTGTGCAGCATTCCCTTGCTCTGTTAGCACAACAGTTTCTTGATCTAGGTATAGATTCTGTATGAGTACAGTTAAGTGTTCTGAAATTTCCATTCTTCTCAATGTGGAGCTAGATCCACATAGTGAAATGCCTTTGCATTCTTCTGTATTCTCTACTGTATTCTGTATTCTATATTCTTTACTTTCAGTCAAGGTCCATCTGTTAACAGTAGTAATAGCCCTGGTGCCACGGTCTCTTCTAAAATTAGCTTACACTTGGTAGTTCTCTGTCAGTGTACTGTTCTAACCACTTTTTGATGATTTTCAATGTATTT
The DNA here is from genome assembly GCF_000299155.1 of Elephantulus edwardii. Lineage (NCBI taxonomy): Eukaryota > Metazoa > Chordata > Mammalia > Macroscelidea > Macroscelididae > Elephantulus > Elephantulus edwardii. The sequence goes on along the minus strand of NW_006399759.1, from coordinate 34,423,085 downwards.
TGTTTGCATGAGATGTTAATGATATTGCAGGAAGCATTAGCTTATCTACTATGACCAATGACCACAGTAATGAGATTTCATTGCACGTCCTGTTTCCTTTGGCCTTTCTGTTTGGCCTCTTATCACCCAGAGTGAAGCCTTCGGTGCTAGTGAGTGCCTGTCTCCTCCTTGCCTGTGCTGTGCAACGTGTTAGGCTTTCTGTTCAGTTTCTCCTTATTCCTGTAGCTACACAGTGAGGTTGACATTAACACCTTTGTTTTATAAATGGGAAAGCTGGACTTTGAGAGATTCAGGATAACTTGCCCAAGGTCGATGACTGAGATAATCGGAGCTGAGTCCTGTTCTTCGTTTAGAAATCCAGTGTTCTTTCCAACATATCAGAGGAGCATATTCTATTAAAAATATGTGATTTTTGAGAAAGAGAAAATAGTTCCACATTTTTTCCCAAGCAAAATATGGTGTGAAAATATTTTCAAGCGTTTCTCCCAGCAATTATAAGAAAATATTTTGAAAGCCCTCGGGTATCCAAGCAGCCCTTGATAAATCATTTGCATACGCCACAGTGATTATGAAGTTTGGTTTGGTGCCACAGACACTTATGGATAACAGACTCATTACTGTCAGAAATATTTCTCAGCTTAATTGTGTGCTTCACAGTGAAGGAGTAAGTAGGACCTGCCCAAGTAGGCATTTTCAGAGCCTCCCAGATCCACCCCTGGCATGTGTGCCTTTGGGAAAGGATTTGCCTTTGGCGACTCTGTTCTGGGCCTTAGGGGAGCTCACTGTAGTATCCCACCTATTATTGCCCAGGCCCTTTTTCTTTGGTATTTTCCACGAATCTCTCTTTTTTTTTCTTTTTCAGGAAAGCAAGCCAGAGCAAGGCTTGGCTGTGGCGGGTCACAATACTGGGGAGCAGCCGTCACAGCTTAGCTTGGCCACCAGGTACAGTGAGAATCCTCTCGGGATACGACATTCCATTTAGAGTTGGGGTGTTATAGCTCTGCAGTCCTTGTACATTCCCATGTCGGTTGCTGTTGAGTTTTTCCAGCTCATGGTGACCCTCTAGGATGGAGTAGAATGACCACATAGCATTTCCAGAAGCTGTCATCTTTTTCAGAAACTACATCTTTCTACTGTGGTGTGGGTGGTAGGTTCACAACTGTCAATCCATTTGGTTAACATTTGAGTGCTACGGATAGGGTCGCTATGTGTCATCGCTGACTTGATGGCACTTAAACAATCACCTTAACAATAGGTTGTTTTATAGGAGAGTTAGGCTTAGATTTCAAGTCTTCTGACTCCAGGCCATGGAGCTTTAACTTAAATGATTCCATTTCTAGATTCAAGCAGTTGAAGAGAGAAGTCCATGTACTATCTCGGGTGGCAAGTCGGAAACAATACGATTTCTTTATTGTTCTCTGTGGAGAAAAGTAGGGTGGTGAAACCTGTTAAAATTGTTTTCAGTAGAATTTGTAGCCTCTGAAAACCTGCTGGAGGATCAGTTGAGTCGGTTCAATGGCTGAGTGAACTGAACGAGACTCTGGGTAATACCGCTTCCCACCTGCCTCTTGCTCATTCTCATCACTGTTTGTGGTTAAGTGCTGTCGAGTTAGTGCTGACTTCTAGTGACCCAGTACGACAGAAACACCACCCTGTCTCACGCCACCCTCACAGTGGTTGCTGTGCTAAGACCATTGTGGTAGCCTTGTGTCAGTGCATCTTGTTGAGGGTCTTCTCTTCAACCTTGATGCAAGAATACTTAGACCTGGGATTTTGAGCTTGACTTTGAGTGAATTTAAAAGAGAGACAAAACCACAGTGGGCTTAGGTCTGAACCAAAATATTCATTACAAATCATAGTGACCTAGACTATAGGAGAGAATAGTACTGGCTCGTCAGGCTTCCTAGGCCAAGGCAGAAGGTAGAGGTTTTTAAGATGGTGAACAAATGAAGGATGTATTGTTGTTTTGCCATAGAGTCAAGCCCGACTCATAGCAACCTTATGAATAAAAGGCCTGAAGCCTTTCTATAACCATCAACATTTATTAATGTTCATAGTTTCCAGAGGCATATGGTTTAGGAAGTGGATGCCACTCCTGCTTCCAAACCTGTTTTAAACTGGGAGCTCCATCTAACACTGTCCACTATGGGTAACCGTTAAGGTATTTGACACCCCAATGGTACAAGGTTCAGCATCACAGCAATCCCAGGATACCTCCCTTTGAAAAGACTTACCAAGGAGCTAAGATAGAGTGTGGCATCTAGTAAATGGTTGCTTGGTTCTACTGGTGGGAGGCAACAGGCTGGAACAGGAGAAGCACAGAGTTTGGAATGGAGCAGATCCAGTGTTGAATTCTGTCTATGTCACTTAGTGATCATTTGACTTAGTGCATCAGAGTGAAGGTTAAAAATTGTGACTTTAGGGAGCTCTGATGCCCTAGTGGCAGGAAGCTGCACTGCAATCCCATAGGTGCATGGTTCAAATCCACCAGATATTCTGCTGGAGAAGGAGGGACAATATTCTCCTGTACCAGTCAAATCTGATTTGACGGTACATGCACCAAAAAAAAAAAGTGACGTTAATGCAGCGAGCAACTGGGAGAAGCCCCAGCTGCTCAGAAGATTGAATATATGAGAGGGTCAGAAGCAAAGATAGAAAACTGTATGCTTTATGCAATCTAAAGCAGAGTTTACTATAGTAGATGTGTTCTGCTTTCCTGGAATTTTTGAAGATTCCTCTCTGTCCTGGCACTAATTCACAAGACTTGGTCAGACAACCTGTGCATTTGTTGGAAAACTAATCACCTTTTCTAAATTACCCCACCCCAATCTATAGAATGGCAAGAGAAATAGAAATAATACCACACCATTTGAATGAATCATGGGTGCATTATGGGAAAAGTAGGCATTTTACCTTCGGTTAAGAATACAAAACCCAATAAAACCCAAACAAACAAACGAAATAATAGAAAAACCAGTGGGTGTGGTCTGGGAACATGTGCTGGAGGCATCCCTGGATGAAAAGTCAGGAAGGGTGGGTTGTGGGTTCCCTGCAGGACAATTGTTTTGAAAAACCTTTTTGCAAGAAGCAAAAGATACCTGTGAATTTCAGCCTGTAATTTGCTTGATTTGACCCTTTAAGATGGAGCTGAGATATGAAAGGCATAATATTTAACAACCAACACAATGCTTGCCATATAGAGGGCGTGCAAGAATGCTGCTGCTGTTGGTATGATCACTATTATTACTTTTCTAGCAATAAAATGGATTATTCAAGGACAAAACTGAGCAGCAAGACCCTTCTATATAGCTCTTCCCCTGCTGAAAACATCTGTACTTTCAGAAGTATTAGAGATTTTCTTACTAGCTGATAAAATCCTATTCAAAGTTTAAAAAAAAAAGATGCTTTTCTAAATTAAATGTAAATATTTTAAAACTGTTCACTATTCTGAATTAGTCGCATGGTACTTTTGAGGAAAAGGAAGCAGGGGTCTTTCGCTTTGCACATCTGTGGTGGGCCCCCTTCTCTGTCCTAATCTGTGGTTTGATAGGTGAAGGCAGTTTCCCCCAGGTGTAGGCCAATCCCAGGAGTGCTGTCCAGGATATTTTGCTCAAGGAAAAGGCCCAGGGAAGTGACAAGGTCCTAACAGGTCAATCCCCAAGTCTTGGTGCTAATGGCCGACCCGTGTACCTGTCTGTACTCCCATGGCTGGTTGGGAGGAGCAGTAATGCTGTAGTTTAGTATTAAACCTAGGAAATGAAGAGTCGCTTTTCATGAAGAGAAATTACTTTTTAAAAAAAATATTTAATATAAAGATTTTGGGGGAAATGTAAACCTATTTTTACTTACACAAGCATTTAAAACTTTTAGTGTTCCTGGAAAATTATTACATTCATATAAATGACTGAAAAACCAAAAAAGGGTTGGAGTGTTTTCCTAATTGACAGACTTGATTGATGGAACAGTCCCTGAAGTCGCATAATTGAGCAAACAGCTTGTCACCATACAAATAATTAAAATATCATGTGAAAAATGTACACTGTGACAAGTGCTAACGTAGCTGCTGTTATCAGCTACTCCTCTGAACCCAGATTTTTCAAGCGATAGGAGCCCTTTCGTTTTGTTTGGCTGCGTCTTTGCGCTCGGCCGTGGCGCCGAGCTGCTGGGAGCGCGCAGGCATCCAGGGTGCGAGCCATTCCATTCACGCCCGAGGCGGTAACTGCAGATGACCCTTTGCTTGCCCTCAACAGGCTGTTTATCCGCAGCCGCGTGTCAACTCCCATTTTTAGTTTTTGTATCTATGTTTTCCCTTTTTGTATTCCCTCAAACATGGCACGCTACACGAACTTGGGTTTTTTTTTTTTTTAAAAAAGCAACAGATGGAAATGACAGCTCTTCCGCTTTGCTTCCGCGTCCTCCTGGCAGAGGCAGACATCAATCTGTTGTCACCAAGAGCTTCAGTTCACATTTGGATCTCATTTCACTCAAAGCTGTTTTGTGGGAATATAAACATTTTCCTATTCAGTGAGGCGGCCTGCAGCTCCATTCTCCTCCTTCCGTCCAGGCCTTCGCCAGGCCGCGTTGGCTTCATGACTGAAGAGTTTCACGTCCATTGAGTTGACTCTGATTTCTAGTGTGTCAGGGTCGCTCAGTGCTCCAGGGGATTTTCAGTGACTGATTTTTTTTTTTTTTAGCAGATTTCTCTTCTGAGGTGCTACTTGATAAACTGAAATCACAGACTAGTTAGGAACTGAGTGCTAAATTAGCCATTTGCACCACCCAGGGACTACCCTAATTGCAAATTTATTGGGTTGTTGGTTCTGAAGAACTTGGAATTATTCATAGGATGTGCAGATATCAGAACAGGAGATACTTTTGTTGGAGAATCTCATTCTATAGATGAGTTTGCGGAGACCAAGAGAGGAAATTTAGTTAGAAAGTCTTCATTGGAACTCATGTCTCTCAGGCCAGTTCTTCCCAGGTCTGCCTGGATTCTGGGTTTTTTGGATAAGTGGTATTCATCTTATTTTTCTATATTTTAAGATAAGTGAATCAAGGCTGCAAGAGAAGTCATTTGGTAAGCTACAGCTGTAAATTACTTGCATAGTGCTCAAGCTTGGATTATCTAGATGCCAAGTGGTTTTTATCACATGATAAACAGCCCACAATGACATGTGCGCTGGTTACATCACTTGTTAGCATTGCCTGCTATGGGCCAATCAGAACCCTAGTTTTTTCATTCTACACTATCACCTGTGTCCATCACTGTATCCCAGTGATTGTCAAGTCTGCATCCTCAGCCCAGATTGTTCTGCATAAATCCATATCCAAGCCCAGATGCTCCCATATCATCCTTGGCTTTCCCATCCCAACACGATTCCTGCGGCATTGTGACTGTCTGGTTCTTCACCCTGCCAGACAGAATGCACTGTGGGAGCAGAGGCCAGGTTGTTTGCTGTATCTTGAATGCCTGGCACAAATGGTAAATGAATATTGGTTGAAAGCACTTCAGTCTACCAGCACATTTTAGGAATTGAAACAGCCAGGTCCCCACATGTAACTTGGCAGCAATAACACAGAATTGGGGACCCATTTCTACAGGGGTGGTAGTATCTTCCTTCACTTCTCTTCCAGCCTGGGGCAGTATTAGATTGTAAGAATTGAGTCTGGAACGGGCAAATCTGGATTAAAAAAGTGATAGAGTGCATAGATTGTATCTGTTAATTTTTTTTCTGGTGGTAGGGAGAAGGGAAAACAAGTTGAGAGGAGAAAAGGACAATTGCATCAAATGAGAACATCTTACTGAGATAAAAAGACTTAATGGAGTTCTTGCATATGTGTGCATCTTACATAGGGATGAGCAGGAAGCTTCACAGGAAGACAGAACACCTGAGGAGCTGCTTTGGGGTCCACCTGCCTTTTTTCAATTAGTTTAACACTTTGCCAAAGTGTAAAACATTATTAAAAATATGGAAGCCATTTAACATTAGTAAGGTACCATGGACTGCTAGGAAAACAGATTCATCCTGGAAAGGGTCAAACCGGGTGGCTCCTTGGGGGCAAGGATTCTGAGGCTCCGTCTAACATACTTTGGACATGTTGTGAGGAGAGACCGGTCCTTGGAGAAGGACATCATGCTGGGTAGGGTAGAGGGACAGCGCAGGAGGGGAAGGCCCTCTGTGAAGTGGATTGATTCAAGTGACTAGGATAATTGGGATGGGAGTGTCAGAGACAGTGCGATTGGCACAGGACAGAGCAGAGTTTAGGGCTGTTGTACATAGGGTCGCTATGAGTCGCAGGCGACTCGATGGTTCATAACAACAGCAAGAACCCTTGAAGAACTTACTGATGAAAAGTAAAAACTATAGCCTTTCATATGGTTTATACCTCAGCTTAAAAAAGAGAAATCCTTTCAACTGAACCAATAAACATCACGATAAATAGGGGAAAGATGGAAGTTCTCAAGAATCTAATTTTACTTGAATATGTAGTTAATGCCTCTTGAAGTGTCGTGATCAGATATTCAAACCAAACATTGCATTGGGCAAATCTTCCCAATATTCCCTTAAAGAACAAGGTGTGACAGAACTAAGCCATACTATTTTCCAGTAATTTTGTAAACATGTGAAAACCTCGGCATTGAATAAGGAAGACTGAAGAATTATTGACGCCTTAGAATTATGATGTTAGCACAGATTACTGAACACACCTTGCACAGACAAAGGAACTAACAAATATGCAAAAAGAACTAACAAATCTGCCTTGGATGAAGTGCAGTGAAGAAGCCACTCAGAAACAAGAATCCTAAAATTTTATCTCAGATATTTCAAGTGTGTAAATAGGAGGGGTTAGTCCCTGGAGAAAGATATCTTGCTTAGTAGAGGATCAGAGGGAAAGAAGAGTTTCTGTAAGACGGATTGGGGCAGTGATTTCAGGAGGGGGCTTAAACATAGAAACAAGTTATAAGGATGGTGCAAGACTGTGTAGAGCTTCAGTGGTTCACAGGGTGGCCATGAGTTGAAACTTATTTAATGGCTCCCAACAACATTGTCAAGAGTTTAATTTTGCTTGGGTCCATAATCAGTGCCCACAGAAGCAGCGTTTGAGAAATCAAATGACATAACACATGGGGAAAATCTGCTCTGAAAGCTCTCTTTAAAAGTGTTAAAAAAGCAAATGTACCTGTTTGAAGACTAATGTTCACTTGACCCAACGTGATCATTTCAGTTGCTTAATGAAGCTGGACAATAAATAAGGAAAACCCAAGAAAAATTGATGTCTCTAAATTGTGGTGTTGGGGAAGAAATTGAATGGTGTACTAGATGAAGAGACAGATGTATTTTGGAAGAAGTATAACCAGAATGCTTAAAAAATTTTTTTTTAATAATTCATATACATTGTGTTTTATATAACTGTATGCTATTGATGAATACTTTTTATCAACCCATCTCATCAAGTCCCCATTGCACTTTGGCTATTCCTTCTCTTCCCCATTGGCTCATCATCTCTGTTGCCCTAGTGGTTTTCCCCTGCTTCCTCTTCTTCCACTCCTTCCCTCCTTCTTTCTCCCCTTTTGAACAACTGAAAATACCCTGTTCCTATTTGCTGAGACTGCACGGATAGACTTTGTCTATGTAGTACCTCTGCTGGTGCCAAGGGTGTTTGCAGATTCAAGTAAGATGAAATTGTTGACAGTTTCAGACCATGGTCTTTTCAGTCGCTTGCTGTGCATCTGAGAGCTGGACAATGAATAAGGATGACAGAGAATTATTGATGCCTTTGAACTGTGATGTTGGGGAACTCTGCTACTGAATATTTTGTGGACTGACAAAAGAACAAACAGATGTGTCTTGGAGAACGGGCAGCCAGATTCCTCCATGGAGGCAAGGATGATGAAGCTTTTTCTCACATACTTTGGGCATATTGCTAGGAAAGGCTATTCCTTGGAAAGGGTCATCTTACTTGGAAAGGTGACATGCCCAGTGGAAGAGAAGAAGACCTCAATGAGATGGATTGACACAGATGCCACAGTGGGCTCAAGTATGTTAGGAATGATGAAGATGGCACAGGGGTAGGGCAAGGTTCAGGTCTGTTGTTTACAGGGGTCACTATGAGTTGTCCTTGACCTGATGGTACGTAACCACAGAATCTGCTTATGGCATTAGTCATATTGTCCTAAGGTCAGTTCTTCCCAGGCTGATCCTTCCTTGTCCTCATCCTTTACAGTATTCAATATCTATACTTCCTGTTTCTGCTCTATTTCTCCTGTACCCAGTTCCCCTCCTATTTTGACAGTGTGGTCTTAAATATTTATTCTTTCATGACTGAGTTACTAAACTCAGCATAGTGTCTTCTGGACTTGCCCATGTTATGTAGCATTTTATGAGTTCTTTGTTATTCTTTAGTGCTGCATAGTATTGTGTGAATGTACCACAATTTCTCTACCCATTCGTTTGTTGATAGGCTTTTAGGCTGCTTCCATTTTCTTGCTATTGTGACTAATGCTACAGTGAAAATAGATGTACTTATCTCTGTTTGTGCTTTAGCTCTTGGAATATATTCCTAGTAGTGGAATAGCTGGTTCATAAAGGATTTGAGTCACCTTTTTGGGGAAACCTCAGAGTGCCTTCCATATTGGTTGGACAGTCCCACCAACAGTGTATGAAAGTTCCAATGTGTCCACATCTTCGCCAACATTTATGGTTTGCTGCCCTATTAACCTTTGCTATTATTGATGGTCTGAGGCGGTATTTCATTGTTGTTTTGGTTTTGCATCTCTCTTATTGTTGTGATTTTGAACATTTCCTCACGTGCTTGTTTACCACCCTAATATCCTCCTTGGTGAAGAGTCTTCTCATGTCTTTTGTCTGTTTTGTAATTGGGTTATCACAGACTGCATCTTCGAAGTGTTTGATGAACCTTTGCCTCATGTACTTGGGGCGTGTTATATATAAGAGGGGGTGAGAGCCTGGGGAAATACGTCATGGTTGGAGGAGAGCCTGTGGAAAAGAAGAAGACCCCCAGTTTACTGGATTGTTGCTGTGGCTGCACCGTGGGCTTACACATAGCAATGCTTGTGAGGGTGGGAGGACCAGGCCGTGTTTCTTTGTTATGTTTGTACTTAGAATCACAATGAGTTGGAATCAACTTGATGGGCCCTAACAACAAGTGAGCTTAGCTTGCACTCTCAGATGGGAAAGCTGAGAGGCAGAGCACTTTTGGAAGCATCCTCCTAGGCAAGCGAGGGGAGTTTAATCTTCCTTATCACGAATAGAAACCTAGTCGTTTAAAATAGAGTGATGATAGCTAGTAAATCGGCAAGTGAATGAGGAGAGGCAGCCCCGAGATGAATAATGCAAGAGATGCATGAATGGGAACTTAGTGAGAGTTCATTGATAATTTTAATGCCATATGGTAAATGACCACCCAAGAGACAGTGCTCAGGAGAGACCTGACTGACTTAGTCATTGATTCAAGGCTAATGCATTTTTAATGGCTACCCAGATGCATTTTCTAATTGGTGATTACATCACTGTTTGTTCCAGAATAAAGCATGAATCATCCTCCAGCGATGAAGAGCATGCAGCTGCCAAGCCATCCAACACAAGCCACCTCCCTCTTTTGTCTAATGTCAGCTACAAAAAGACTCTTCGGCTCACTTCAGAGCAGCTGGTGAGTGTCATGTTTTCAGCACAGCCGTGTTTATCAGTCCCCGGCGGGTGGCAGTCGTCGGGTGTGGTGTATGTGATCGGCTAGAGTCCTCTCTGGATCTGCCTTTTCTTCCCAGCACTCTTATAATGAGGGTATCTCCTACCCTCCCGCTGTTCCAGACCCCCACGTTTCCATTTGTCCCCACTGTCACTGCAGCACCCTCTCTAGGCTGGCTCTTTTTTATATTCCTTCTCCTTTTGTCTTCCCTGTCTCCGCGGCTGAGGTGCTTTCTCCCACGTGCTGGAAGACAAGCAGTCTGACAAAATGAATTTGTAGCAAAGTAAAAATGAAGGATAGAGTTTCAGAATCTCTCAGGGATGTTTTTGCTTTGAAATAGTTTTAGCTCTAATGCACCTCTTGAAATGGTGGTAATCAAGGGATCGTGATGGGATGTAGAGAATTTCAGGTAGCAGTTGGCATCATCTGATCATAATAACTAGTTTTACTTATATACAAGACCTGTTTTAGACCCATCTTTTCTCTGGTTTCTATATCCTGTGTCAATCAGTGATCCTGTATATCTCCCCCATGCCCCCAATACAGTCTTATTTCTATTCTAAGTGTTAATTACTTGGAAGAGAATGAACAGGCACAGCTAACTGTATGATGCTATGCACATGTGGTCTCCGTGAAGCTGCGTGGTCCACACTCTCACCAGCAAGCCTGGGGCGGAACCCTTGAGTCCGGCGACCCTGCAGGCCTGTGGAGGGAGCTGGCACTCGTTAGAGGATCCAGCTGAGAGGTTCAGAACTGCCAACTGCAAATTTTGTTTTTTGATTTTGGCATGACTTCCTTTGGTTTGGATATATTTTTCAGGGTAAAACGTGACTGATAACTGAGATTTTTTTTTGGTCCCAATTTGGATTAGTGTAGTAATCATTTAAAATGTGGTTTTTAGAGAAACATCACTGAAATTTTTATTTTGTTATGTACAGCCATATATAGCCTGTCATTTAACCCTGTCTCATAGTTGTCATTCAGAAATATGGAAGCACATTTGCAACATCTTTGGAAGCAGATTCTTAGTAGGAAGTGGGCTAGCTGCCTTAGGGTGAGCCTGAGAGAAGAATAAAGGTGTTTCTGCCCAACACTTGAAGGATGTTTATCTTTTAGACCAAGAGAGGAGAAAGGACGGACCTGTATTAAAGACTTTAAAACAACAACCATAAAAAACCAAAACAGAAACTAATCCTTCTCATGGAATAGAAATCAAATGTCTCTCAAATCTGTAGCTTCCTCTCCCATGGACAAACGTTTCATGTTTTTCAGAAAAGTTTAAAGTTGAAGAACGGCCCAAATGATGTGGTTTTCAGTGTTACCACGCAGTATCAGGGCACCTGTCGCTGCGAAGGCACCATCTATTTGTGGAACTGGGATGATAAAGTCATCATTTCTGACATTGATGGGACAATCACTCGGTAGGTAGGACTGATTTGGGGGCAGTGATGACTTGGTTAATTTTACAGTGCATGTCTTGGGCCTGGTGTTAACATTTCGTTTCTCCTTGGTGGTATCACTGAAGTTTTCCAAATTGATTTCTGGTGTACTTAGTGCTGTCCATTCATTCTTAGCTCCTTGAATTAATAGAATTAAGTAGCTGTACTTGGTTTGGTGGTTGTTAACTTCTATAGTGTCCTCTCCTTGACTTTGCTGCTTATATGGATGCTTTTCTCAGTGGCCTTTTCACTTCTATTCAGCACATCAGGAACCAGGATAAAGATCAGACTGAACGTGCCCTTTTGTATATTAACATAGTTTCTCCTGAGCATTCACATTTGATGAATGTAGCCTTGGGCTTCCTATCCAGAAACAAGGCTGTGGATCTCCCTTGCATTTTTTTATCAGGTCTTTTTGGGTACTTTTGTTCCTTTTGCTGGTTTCCTTTTCACTTTGACTTTACTCCCTCTTCATTTCTACCTTTAGATCAGATACGCTTGGCCACATTTTGCCCACCCTTGGAAAGGACTGGACCCACCAGGGAATTGCTAAGCTGTACCACAAAGTGAGCCAGTAAGTATGGATCCCTTGCTCCCTGTCTCTTGTCACACTGCTGATGTGCACGTGGCACTCTGCACAGAAAATCGTTACTGCCAGGACACTGGCTAACTTACAAAGAGGGATAGACATAAACCAAAGAGAGCCAACGGAGGGTGGCAGTGGAGAGTTCCAAGTGTACCCTGAATTCTAACTCCAAATTTGAATCTAGTAACAAAAAACAAGAAAGGAAACTGAAAAGTGAATTGAAAATTGATAGAAGGAAAAGGGTAGTGACAGTGACTGGAAAGGGATTGAGTTTTCATTTCATACTAAAGAATTGCTAAGTAATCAGATGGAGAAATGATTATGCTGAATATTCCAAGTGTTTTACTCGTATCTAAAAAGTTGCAGATTCAAAGCAAGTTTTCCTATGGTGTAAGTCTGTTTCTTAAGCTTTGCAAACACAGACAAATAGACTTTCCTGGACTTTAATTTGTTCATTTATCTGACATTTATTAAGCACATGTTCTGTGCCTAGTTCCGTGACAGGTGCCTGGAATGTTAGGAACTAGGCAGAATTTCTGATCTCACAGGTTTTATAACCCAGTAAGGGGAGGATGGCTTGTGGGCAGAAAGCAGTTTTATCCTGGTCAGATAAAAAGATATTATTTCAAAGGCAAAGATGCACTGAAACAATTGGTCCAAAGGCCTACGGAACCATGTGAGCCTCAACTTTCATGACCCTAAGACCAGAAGATGAGACGGTGCCCAGCCACCCCTTCAGAGGTCTCTAAAAGGGATCACAGTAGCAAGTCCTGGATGCAGTGAATGAAAAAAATGTGGAGCAAAATTTAAAAACTATAAAAATGGCCATGTATGCTGTTCCAGTACAGAGAGGTGGGACCCCTGAGACTCTGACTTTGTGAACCTGGAAAAGAAGTCATCCCGCCATAGAAAGCTTGACTTTCTGCTAAACAGTAGTCTGAAATAAGGTAAACTAGCACCAGGGAGGACCTCACTCCTAGGAGTAATCAACTACATATGATCAAAGGTGTAGCATTTGCCCAGAGTTAAAGCTAAAAAGAAGGACAAGGTTAAAGGACTTAGGAAACAAGAATCAGGGGGGAAGTGGGAAGAGTGTGGTTACACTGTGGGTGTTTTAATTGATGCCATAAAATTAAATGTGTGTGAATGGAAAACTAGTTTGTTTAGTAATCCTTTACCTAAATCATATACACTCAAAAAACCAAACAAAAGAGCAACAACGAAACATCACCAGGGTCAGGATAAGGAGGGCAAAATCCCCAAAACGTTCTTAGATAACTAGCTCATTGGCTTGAACTTATCTCTGAAGGTTTTATGTTTGAAAAATTAGAGAAGTAGTATATACTTCTTTGGAAAAGACGAGGCAAAGATTATAGGAGTTTAAAAAGACAGAGTTTGGGTTTTGTTTTTCCCTTTCATGCCTTGTCACTGTCTAATCCTTCCCCTAGAAGTGGAACGACTGTTAATAGTTCCCTTCTGTTGGACTTAAAAACTGTGTAATGACACAGTGCCTGCCCCACCTCCACCATTATTTAATAATGCATCATCTCTTAGTGTTTCATTACATAAAAAGTTTAGCTCATTCTTTGTGGGAACCACATGAACCTCAACTTTCATGACCCCAAGACAAGAAGGTGAGATGGTGCCCAGCTAACAAAATTCTGTTGCTCGGACAACAACCATGCTTTATTTAACAAATGCTTTATTGATGGACTTGAAGGTAGCTTTCACTTTTTTTAGTTTCAAACACTGACACAATAAGCATTTACTTTCAGTGTTTATTATGTGTAATGCATTTTTCAAGTAAGCATTTTACATATAGTGTTTGCTTTATATATAATGCATCTATAGAAATAGAGGGAGTTCTGGTGGTCTAGTGGGTAAAGGTATATGCTGCTAACCCAAAGGCAGGTGGGTCGAATCCACCAGATGCTCTGAGGTAGTAAGATGGGCCATCTTATATGACTTATGGCTTTGGAAAACTCTCTGAACGGTCAGCTATGAATCAGTTTCAACTTGATGACAATGAGTGAGTGAATGATAAAAATATGGACCCATACATTTAGTATTGTAAAGTAACTCTCCAGAAGTAGAACTGCTGGGTCAGAAATGAGTGCATTTAAAGATCTGATCAATATTGCTGAATTGCCCTCTGAAAAGGTTACTCCAGTCTGCACTCCTGTAGACTGTGTATGTGTCAGCCCTCTCTCCACAACATTACCATTGGCTGACCTTTTATTTAGAGGGATTAATCTGCTGGTGAATTTGCCTAGACTTGCATGGCAGTAAAAATTACATTTAATTTTATTTGAAAGAAATCCTCATGGATCATGTTACTGGTTAGTTTACAGCCCTTTGCACTTTGATTTTCAGAATTTAAATCTGCTCCTGTTCTGAATGTAATTTTTTTTTAAACCAAAGAGGAAGGGAAAACCCCCATAGTCACATTTTTGATTTTGATTTGAGCCTTATATTTCCCTATAAAATCTATCTTTCTGAAATAAAAGCTTATTTGGCTTACCAAAGGACACTTGATCAATCTTTTTTTTGATTGATTGCTTTAGAATGAATGAAATCTGATAGTTAAGGTCTGAGAATACTTCTGGTATTATCCACTTTGCATAAGAGGATAAGGTACAATGTGATGCAAAGACTTGACCAGGGTGATTTGCAGTGATGTTGAAGGCTGTGAGAGCTGCTGTCTAAAATACAGCCCAGTCGTAGCCTTCAGGAGTTTTATTCTCAGCACCTATAGGATATGTATACCTTTCAAAGCCCAGGCATTTCTGATGCTTCCTTATTTTTGCTCTTTCTTCTCATAACTTCTTACTCTAATTCAGCTGTTAAAAGAGCAAGGGCTGAGTGGGGACAACCATAGCAGACCTCTACTAGCGCCACAAGGGGAACTTCCCCCATCATTGTCATCCACAGCACAAAACCAGTGTCTAGGTTGTCAGACAAGTCCCCTACACACCGGCACCTCTTTCTACTAATTCCAACACTACTCTTACTACTTGACTACTCTTCTGGGTCCAAAACCCGATTGCAGTAACTCACATAACACACAGAACAGTACTCGTGATTATGAGGTTTATTAGAGAAGTTAACAGGATACAATTTTAGTTGGCAACGGGATACAGTTTCTAAGGCAGGATGGCTTCTGAAGCATGCTCACAGGCCCTTCAGTCTCTAGCCTTGTAGATTTAGGCAAGGGTTACAAAGCTCTTCGTCCCTCCAATTATGGTTCTCTCCCCCAGTCCCCCAACATACTTGGGTGACGGCTCTTGGCTCTGGTTCCTTGGGGTACAGTCCCAAGATCAGCTCTGACTCCTGTCAGGTACCTGGTTCTCTACTGAGGCTGAGGCTGTTCTCTTGTAGGTCTGGCTGATGCAAAAAATTTCTGGCCCCATGGGGAACACTACATTCTCTGCTTCTTTGCTGGTGGTGAGATGCTCAAATTCTGCTGCCGCACCTGCTTAATTTAATTTCAAGACTAGCCAATCCTCTTGTGGATAGGCTAACTTATTGACATGTCTCTGCCCATCCACATGGCAAAGTCAATGTTAATGGCTTGGAAAGTGATTATGAACAATATAAACCCTTGACATTCCACGGCCAACTGTGTTTCCTCCTCTGCTTCATTTCACATCTTCCTCCTCTTGTTATTTGATAATATGTGCTTGCCACGTTTCTTTACTTCTCAACATTTTATCCTTTAAAACCTGGCTACAGCGCAACAATCCTCATGAAACTTTTTCAGGCCAGAATCTACGACCTCAGTCAGCTGGAATCTCTCCCAGATTCTGGACTAATTAAACTCTGTAATGCTACCTGACTACCCAGGAACCTGGGCATGGCTTGTTGGGCTGGGTTCTCACAATGGAGTTTGAGTAGTTCCTGGACACAGACTAGCTTCTGTTGGTGACTCTTGATTAAGGTAAATTAGGCTGCCAGTGCCTCACAGGTGAGCTCCTTTGAAAGTCTTAGGCAGCCATCCCTGTGAGAGGTGCCAGGAGTATGCATCGAGAAGGGTTTGTGACTCATTAAGATCTCTGTTGGTTTAGTAATTAAACATTCGGCTGCTAATTGAAAGGTTGACTGTTCACTTTCACACTAGGGTCCTTCTTTTCTTCCTCTTAGCCTGCCCACAGCATTTATTACATTCACTTAATATTCTTAGTTTATTATACTCATCATTCTCTGCCAGTAAGAAATAATGGGATGTGGTGAATAGGACATCTATTTGGATGTCAGAAATCCTAGATTCTGAAGGTGACAGCCATTAACACATCATAGGCTCCTCAACCAAGTACATTTCCCTTTGAGTTTTGATTTCTTCATCCATAAAATGATAAAATGAGACAATCTCTCAGACCATGTCCAGCTCAGAAATGCTCTGATACCAGGTGGTGATTAGAGCTTACACATGTGTGCCCACTAAAGTTGAGTGTTGCTTTTCCAAGTCAAGTCTCAATCAGAACTCAGGGAATTAGGTAGACTCCATTACTGCATATCTGCTCATAATCAGGAACAGTGCTTGGTGTTCTAGGGAAGACTGACTTGGAATAGACAGATTCTCTCTCTACATGGCTCTTTTATTTATTTTTTTTTAAATTTTATTTTATTTTATTTTTTAAATTTTATTTTATTTTATTATTTTTGTGTACGTGTACCGTCAAATCAGATCTGACTGGTACAGGAGGAGATTGTCCCTCCTTCCCCGGCAGAGCATCTGGTGGATTTGAACCATTCGCCTCTGGGATTGTAGTTGCAGCTCCTTGCCACTAGGCCACCAGAGCTCCCCTACACGGCTTTTTTAGTAATGTAGGAGATATAAATAGCTCACTATATACACAGACAGTGAGGGATAGTAATATAATGATGTTGTTGTTGTGTACTGTAGAGTCAGAACCAATTTAGAGCTGACCCTCTGGCAGGTTTTCAGAGGCAGTTGATCACACAGGAGGAGATAGTCCATCCTCCTTCTGAAGAGCAGCTGGTGGCCTCGAACTGTGGGCATTCGGGATTGTAGTGCAGCTTCTTACCACTAGGCCACCAGGGCTTCTGAATAGCATAGCATAGCGCAGCATAGCAGTATAATAATTATAATAAGTATAAGAAACATAATAAATATAATAATATAGATAATAGAGAATTTTATGCAGATATAAGTGAAGAAGAAATTAATTGCAATTGAGGGAGTATCAAAGACGGTTTCGTTGAAGAAGTGGCACTCAAGAGTTGAGCCTCATTGACTGAAGAGAGATTGAGCAGGGAAGAAAATCCATCTTTTGAGAGATGGGAGTTGGAGTGAGATGAAAGGCATAGATGAACAAGTGGACTCTGTGTTCATGAAACAAAGAGGTCCCAGTGCAGAGTGTGGGGTAGGGTGAAAATGAAACTAGCTCATGGAGGGCCTTGGAAGACAAGTGAAGAGGAAGTCCGCATGTGCCAAAGAACTTTCCTTTCTTAAGGCGGTGCTGGTGGTAGTTAGATGCATTCTGACTCAACACTGACCCTATATACAGTAAATTGAAATCCTGCCAGATCCTGCACCATCCTCACAGTCTCCCCGATGCTCAAATCCCCTGTTGCATCCTGTGGAGCATCTTCCTCTCCTTTGTTGATCCTCTCGTTATTCCAGGCATTGATATCCTCCTCCAAGGAAACGCCTTTCCTGATAACACACCCAAAATATGTAAAACGAGGCCTCACCATCCTTGCTCTGAGGAGCACTCTGGCTGACCTCCTTCCTTCACAGCTTGGTTTGTTCTTTTGGCAGTCCATGCTCTAGTCACTGTTTTTCTAGCACCATGATTCAAAGGCACCAGCTCTTTCATATCCTTATTTATTGTCCAGTTTTTACAATAGTATGAAACAGCTGAAAAATATGAAGGGTTTGGCCAGCTGCATCTTACCTTTAAACTGATGGCCTGGCTCTTTAGCACTTAGAAGAGGTTTAAAGACAGCAATGTAAGAAAGCGGTATACATTGATTTGCTCAATATAACATTTCTTTTGATTTCTTGACTGTTGCTACCATGAGTGTTGACTGTGGATCCAAATAAAATGAAATAGTTGACAACTTCAATCTTGTCTACATTTTTATGACATTTCCTTTTGGTTGAGTTGTGAGGATTTTTGTTTTCTTGATGTTGGAGTGGAATCCATACTGAAGGTAGTAGTCTTTGATCTTCTGTGCCAGGTCTTCAAGTCTTTGTCACTTTCTGCAAGCAAGATTGTGTCATCTGCATAATGTGGGTTGTTGGGAAGTCGTCCTCCAATCCTGATGCCATGTTCTTATTTGCTCAGTGTATGTACTGAATAAGTCTGGTGAAAAGATGCAGCCCTGATGACCACCTCTCCTGTTTTTAGACCATGCAGTATACCATTGTCTGCTCGGAGCACTGCTTCTTGGTTCATGTATGGGTTCTGCATGAACAGTATTCTGGAATCTCTCAGTCTTATCTATATTTTCACATAATCCACTGGTGATTATTGTTCCTAACAGGAAATGAAAAGACAAATTGCATTGGGAAAGTCTGCTGTCAGAGAACTCTCCAAAGTACTGAAGAGCAACGATATCAGTCTGGAGACTGAAGTGTATCTGATACAGGCTATGGTCATTGCAATTACTTGCTATGCATCAGAGAGTTGGACAATGACTAGGGAGGACAGAAGGGGAGTCGATGCCTTTAGGCTGTGGTGCTGGAGAAGAGTATTGAATATGCTAGGAGAACGTCTTGGAGAGGGGGGAAGCCAGGCTGTTTCTTGGAGACAGGATTCTGAATCTTCATCTGACATACTTTGGACATGTTGCAAGGCGGGATCAGAGAGGGTCAACATGTTTGGGAGGGATTGATTCAGTGACTGGGGTAATAGGAGTAGGTGTATCAGAGACAGTAAGATTGGCACAGGTTAGAGCAGGGTTTGGGCTGTTAGGGTCGCTTTGAGTCACAGGCGACTTGACGTTACATAACAACAACAGGAAAGCAGTGAGACCACAGAGAAATGGAGGCTCCTCATCATAAAAATGGTGGTTCTTGACCGTGGGACATTCAGCAGTGACATTTTTGATCATCATGTCTACCTTTCAATGGGTAGGAATGTTGGCTGTTGAACACACATCAGTGCACAGGGCTGCTCCTCCCAACAGCTATTCTGTCTTAAGATGTCAGCAGTGCCAAGAATGAGAAACCCCAACGTAGAAGCTTCTCTTGTTAGATACTCTCAAGGATAGTCTTTGTAGCGATTCAAATTTCTTTCCGGGTCAGATGTTCTTAAAGAAACACAGAGAATAAGATGGGAGGTGAAAACTGCTTGAATAAGCCCATCATAGCCCTGGATGTGGACCTTCACGTCCTGTCCCGTCCGTCCCCCCCCCATAGTTCTCTAGCACCAAGCTTCAGTTGCTGAGAATATTAGAGAGATAAATATGATTATATGGGCGTGCATTGCTCTTTTATTCTCTTCTATCTTCTCAGACAGAGTTAGTCCTGCCTACTCCTGGGTTTCCATCAAGCCTTGTATCTACTCCTACTTTGTCGTATGTCCTTTATCTTTGTCTGCTTTCCCCACAATACTCTCTGTTCCTGCAGAACTGACCTGCATCTTAGAAAAAGACCCGCCATAGAAAAACTCCCAGCTAAGCATAGGGTTGGCACAGCAAGGTGTGCAGTAAGTGTGTATTGAAGGAAAGTGTAATCCACGTCAGGCTTGTGCAGGTACTTATGCTGAGTTGGACTTGGATTACAGGTCTCACCTTCTGAGTGAGGGTTCTATAACCCATGAGAGTAAGCCATGATGTTTATGTGCAACCTGGGCATTTGATGGCAACACTGAATTCAAAGCTTCACAAAGCAGAAGACTCTGGAGCAATCATCCCTGCTCTCATCAACAAGCATCCCTCCAGTAGGACATCACAGAGAAAATTTCCAGATAAATTTAGTCATAGCCCTTGACATTGCTGAACACTTGTGTGATGAGAACTGCTCAGTGGCATGGTCAAATGATGTATTTGAAAATTAAGTTTTGAATAAAATTAGCATCCCAGACCTCTGCAGGTGGACTTTGACGTGATAAGCTATATACTGAAATAGTAATTATAAAAAAGGTTGCACTAATTAGACAGCTAAAATACAAAAATGTTTAATTAAAAAGGTTATTTTTCAGGTGGATCCCTGTATTCCAAACAAGCTGATATTTCCAAATATATCTTTTTTTTTTTTTGCCTTAAAACTTCTCTATTTCTTGGTTTTGAAGAAAACATCTTAAGCAACTTAAAGACAACTTTTATTACTATGGAAGAGTTCATGTCCAACTTAGAAGAATAATTTGGATATGAAGTGGGTAGCCTGAATTGGCCTGTTCAGTAAAGAATTGATTAAATGCTGCCTACATGCCAAGCACTGTTTTTAAGCAAGGAATGAGATAAAGCCTTTACTCTCATGGGGTTTGAAAATGTAAGGAGCAGATAAAATAATATGATAATAATAGAATATACTTTAATATCAGTGATAAGGTTTATGACAAAAAGGAAAAGAGCAAAGGGACATTATACAGAGTGTGAGTGTGTATGTATAAATTGTGTGGCTTATTTTAGAGAGTGGTCAAGGGAAGGTGCCCTTTGAGGAGATGATATCTGGATGGGGTGAGGGAATGGGTGAGCTCTTAAGATGTGGGTGAGATGTGCTCCAGGTGGAAGGAACAGCACCGACTAAGACCTCGTGCAACAGTGAGCTTCCTGAGCTGCACGGACAGTAAGAACATCTCTGTGGCTTGGCAGGCGTGATGGTGAGGTGACCGTAGTAGCAGAAAGGACTGAATAGAAAGAGAGGGCCAGGTGGTATAGAGGTCTTTAAGCTGTGGCAAAGAATTTGGATTATATTCTATAGATGATGAACACTGCAGGATAGTTTTGAACATGATCTGATTAAATTTTCATTTCTCTTTGGGGACTGTGTGAAGGTTTGATCAAAATGAAGGAGGCAAAAAGTAGAAGCAGAGAGCTGTTGCAGCGATGAGGGCAGTGGTATTGCAGACGACGGCGGTAGCGGTCGGCTGGTGCTGTCGGGGTGGTTGGGGGATTGAGGTGGGGAAGGTAGCTGTGAGGTAAAGTAGAAACCAAGGGTGCCTGCTGGGATCTGGGCTCTACACCTTGGTTAATGAATGTGCGGTTTGTTGAACAGCTTTGAGGAGGGGTCCTCTTTTAGGATATCACAATCTAGGTTCTTGCCTTCTCTAGAGAAATAATTCAACTGCGAGTCTCAGGCTGGATTAAAAAGGAAAGTAGGAGAAGCTTTGAGGAGGGGTCCTCTTTTAGGATATGACAATCCAGATTCTTGCCTTCTTTAGAGAAAGAATTCAACCAGGAACCTTAGGCTGAAGTAAAGAGGAAAGCCAGAGTCACCTTAATTTGGAGAGATGATGGCCAGCTGATCTGCAAAGTCACTGGGCTCTCCATGTGACAAAAGACCACGAAGTTGGGATGGATTGGGTTTTTGTAAGGCAAAATGTGGTGGTGGGGACTAGGTGGCTAATCAGGTGGTGGGATTCACTTTATCCCCTGATTTGGATCTTAAGGAGTCTTTTTCTCTAGACTTCTGGTGTTGTGCACACATTCAGCATCTCAAGATGGAGCTGGAGTGGAGGATTCTGGGATGCACGCCTCCACTCACGGCCTGCTGTGCATGCGCTGTGTAGCAATGTCTTCTGATTCCTTTCTCTCTATGATTGATAACTTCATGTTTGGGAAGGCTAGCTCTCAGTCATGAGTAATGTTTCTGCGCATATTCCAGGAACTGATTCAAGTTTCACTTCAGATCAGGTTTTCAGGAAGTTAATCTGGAGAAAACATTGTCTTATTGGGAGGGAAGATTAGCAACTACTCTATGCTAATGGACGGCAGATTTCAAGGCAATTACAGAATAGCAGGAGGGGGTGGGGTGAAGTTCCCGGAATGAATGTACAGGTTTTTACAAAGGGCTATAGACACTAGAAAGCAAATGCAACTCGCCTGTCTTTAACAGTCCTTTTTGGGTAAACTGTTTTAAGACGTAGGAACCTGGTTGTACAGTGATTAAGCACTCAGCTACAAACTGAAAGGTTGCTGGTTTGAACCTACCAGCTGCTTGGGGAATCTTCTCCCGTAAAGATATCTGCCTATGAAGCCCTATTCTGACTGAATGAGTTGCTCTGATTTGGAATTGACTAGTTGACAGCATGTTTAAGATAATTATTGTATAGCTAATAAGTAATGTGAATTTTGTAATTGCCTATATGGACCTAGCACTTAAGAGAGGGGTCTGGACTGAAAACATTAATTTGGGTAATATTATTGTCTAGTTTAAAAAAGTTTCTTAAAATGTTTTTTTTAAAAATTAACAACTAATTTAATCCAGCATAAAAAATGAAATAACTTTTGTAGTCCGAAGTTTATCCCAGTAGTACAACTCATATAAAACCCACAGAGCAAGAGCCAGCCTCAGTGCTTCCTCCACAAACCTTATTCTGAGGGCTTTTCCCTAATGGATGTTGACCCCAATAATTGATGGCATTTTGAAAGATCGTGGTGAAGTGGGGCTAAAACCCAAGTGGCATGGGTTGAGGAGGGCCACGTGAAGAAGTGGAGTTAATGAAGAAAGATGAATAGCACTTGGAAAGACTTTTATGGGGTTTTAGCTAGAGGTTGTAAGGCAGAGGGGGGTGTGTGTGTGTGTGTGTGTGTGTGTGT
>NW_006399759.1:34355383-34400521 GCF_000299155.1 Elephantulus edwardii | reverse complement strand
GAGAGAGAGAGAGAGAGAGAGAGAGAGAGAGAGAGAAGGATTGATTGATTTATAGGTTGAGATTAAGGTAATTGCAGCATATTTATATACTGGAAGTAGCCGACAGAACGGGCGGATTGGATATTGCGTGTTTGTAATGAGGGAGAGAAGGGAATCTGAGGGGTGTGTGTCTCACTTCTGGAGAGTTAGTGGACTGGTAAACCAGGGATTGTGGATATAGAGTGTCCTGTAGTGTGATGCTATTAAGCATGCATGTTTTGTCTCTGTTTTTCAGAAATGGATACAAGTTCCTCTATTGCTCTGCACGCGCTATCGGGATGGCAGACATGACAAGAGGTTATCTGCACTGGGTCAATGAGCGGGGCACAGTGTTACCCCAAGGACCTTTGCTGCTGAGCCCGAGCAGTCTCTTCTCTGCCTTGCACAGGTACTGCCCTCCCACTCCCACATCTTTGGACAGTTGATGCCCACTTACTTGCTAACTGGAAGGTTTTTCAAGAGTAGTCTCTTAACTAGTTGTAATCAACAATATCCACATTCCAAATCAGGCACCAGAAAGATTGTTGTGAAATGCAGGTCTGGCTTGACCACTCCCTGCTCACCACCCTACCTCGGCCCCTTCCGAGATCAGTTCCATATTCATTAGCATGGTGTAGCATGACCCTTCATGATCTGATCCTGCCTCCTGTCCCATTTCGAAAGCTCAGTCATCTTGAGCTGTCTCTGTTTTCCAGAAAGAGAATTCTCTCCTTTGACCTTGTGTACATGCAGTGCCCTGTTTTTCAAATAGCTCGTCTTCCCTTCTGCACACTGCCTGCATTGCCTGGCTAAGTCTTAATGGCTAAATCCTTGAGTATCAACTTGTATCAACCCACTGACAGCACCCATCTGGCCTTTGACGCCTATAACACTCGTTCTGTTTTTTCAGAGCTATAATTACACTTTTTATTTTGATGGTCTTCTAACAGACCATTAGCCAATTTCTAACTAGCCTTTTTCCCTTTTCATCTTTCCAGTTTTATTCAAAGAAACCAAACCAATCTGGCCTTGGCCTCATTAGATTGGGGGAAAGAAAACTTGATGTTCCCCTTTCTCCCAGAGCATCATCTAGTGTGGTCAGTTGAGCCTGCTAAGGAGAATTTTTTGTTGTTATTTTTGTTGTTTTCTTTTTTTAAGATTTTTTAAAATTTATTATTAATTTCAATGAAAATTTACAGAGACTTTGGGTTTCCATTCATTCATTGTTGCACTTTTCTCCCCTCCCAACCCTTCCTCCTAGTAAACTACTCTCTTGGAAAAGTAAAAGACAAATTCTTTAATTGTTTTACAAACACTTCCCCAGGTCCACTCCACTATGCAGCCTTCACTCTGGACTCCTGTCATGACAAAAATACCTAATCACATATCCCTTTTAACAGTTTTCTCCCTCATCTGTTTCAATGAAGCATACATTTTTTTTTTTAAATTATTTTGTGTGCGTGTACCGTCAAATCAGATCTGACTGGTACAGGAGGATATTGCGCCTCCTTCTCCGGCAGAGCATCTGGTGGATTCGAACCGTGTTCCTCTGGGATTGCAGTGCAGCTTCTTGCCACTAGGCCACCAGAGCTCCCTGAAGCATACATTATTTATCCCATCTTTCTCAGTCTCTCCCCAGCCCTGATGCCAGTCCTGTTTTATAACAGTGGCACCATGCAGTATTTGTCCTTTTGTGACTGGGATATTTCACTCAGCATAGTGCCCACCACAGTCACCCATTTTGAATAATATTGCATGAGTTCCTTGTTTTTTCAATGCAGTGTAGTATTCCATTGTGTGAACAGACCACAGCTTCCCTATCCATTCGTTTGTTGATGGGCACTTAGGTTGTTTCCAACTCTTTGCTATTGTGAACAAAGCCGCGATAAACATGGGTGTGCATATATCTGCTTGTGGTCTCTTCGGGGTATATTCCCAGTAGTGGAATTGCTGGGTCAAATGGTATCTCTATTTGCAACTTTTTGAGAAAGCGCCACACCATCTTCCACAGTGGTTACACCATTTTACACTCCCACCAACAGTGAATAAGGGTTCCAGTTTCTCCACAACCTTGCCAGCATTTGTTGTTTGCTGTTCTGTTAAATTTTGCTATTCTGACTGGGGTGAGATGATATCTCATAGTTGTTTTAATTTACATCTCTCTTAGAGCTAGGGATTTTGAACCTTACTTCATGTGTTTGTTAGCCATCTGAATGTCTTCTTTGGTGAAGCATCTCTTCATATCCTTTGCCCATTTTTCTATTGGATTATTTACCTTTATTTTGTTGTGGTGGCTAAGGAGAGTTTTAACTATAAGGTAGTTGTGTCTTTAAGAATGATTGAATGGTTTTTAAGATGCTGCCTGAATTTGGGTCAGATTAGCTTCTTGCTGTTGCTAACTGTGCAAAACAAGGGAAAATCCAGATGAACTCCAAACATTGTTTGATTTACCTTTTTAATTACCTTTCTCATTTTTGTTTTGTATCAATAATAATGATTTTTTGTTTATTTAGTAAAGGAGCTTATATCAAACCTTTTGTTACGTTCTTGGGTCAAAATTCAGGCAAAAGCCTATATGGGCCCTGTAGTATATTTCAAGTCATAAGAACTGTTTTAACAGTGGAGCTTCAAATATGTTGGTGAAATGGTGTCTCCAGTCATGCTGGCTGTTCAGAACATGCTACTAACATAATTCTAAGGCTTTGCAAAGGAAGGTGAAGAGCTGATGTTATTACTCTGACATTCTGCCTCTGAAGAGAAATTTAAGGTGTTACTTGACATTTTCCCCTTTTTTATAAATACCACTTTTTTTGCCTATGAGGGATTATATTTTAAATCAAGCAAGCAAACAAGTGAAACCCCTCACAATTTGCTCTCTTTGGAGATGGAGGTCCTTCTCATGGCACATGGCAAACAGGATGGTTCCTGCTACAACCAAAGCCAAACCCACTGCTGTTGCATTGATTACAACCCATAGTGACCTTACAGGACAGAGTAGAACTGACCATTAGGACTTCCAAGCCTATCTATCAGTCCTTATGGAAGCAGGTGGCCTTAGCTCTTTCTTGGAAAAGGATGGGCAGTTTTCTCCCATGTGCTTAACTGCCTCTGAAAACCCTCTGGAAAGCTATGTGTTGATTCTGATTCACGGCGCACAACAACAACAGCAAGGAGGGACAGAAGCATTCAGCCATCAACACTTAGTAGCAGTGAGGCCACTTGAACCGTGTGCTCCCAAGACTCCTTTCTAGCTGCAGTCGTATCAGAGCCATTACCTGTGTTAACCGCTCTGCAGGTATTCTAAAATTGATGAATAAATCTAGTGAACACAAATGCCCTCATGATTTCTATTAGTCTGCTGTATTTGTTTGCTATGATCTACTGTAAAGAAGTCCTCAAAGTGAGTGGTTTTGACAGCAGAGTTATATTATCTAACTATTCTGGAGGCCAGCAGCTTGAATTAGGGTGTTAGCTCATCCATGGTCCATGCTCTCTCTGGAGGCTTAGGGGGAAATACTTGTTTGTCTCTCCTCGCTTCTGATGGCTCTTAAGTATTGCTCAGCCTGCCGATGCATTGCTATTTCACATGAACATTTTTCTTTTGTCTGACAATTCGTGTCTCTTCCTTTGTTTTAAAATATGATCTCATTTATAGTGAATCTCTAAAATTGAGCTCTGGTAGCCTGGTGAGTAAAAAATTGTACTGCCAACCCAAAGGCAGGTAGTTTGACTCCACCAGCTACTCTGAGGATAAAGAAACTAATCTCTTTCTGTGTAATTTACAGTTTGTGAAAACCTGCTGGTTCTGACTTGATGGCAATAAGAGTGTGTAAGAGAAATCAAGTATAGCTAAATATATAGAAGTAAAAGTAGATTAGCGGTTATTATGGATATTGGATAAGAGGAGGTAGGGGGTCAATGCTTAATGGGGACAGAGTTTCTGTTGGGGCAGTGACAATGTTTTGGAAAAAATTAATAGTGATGGTTATACCATATTGTGAGTGATCAGTGCCATTGGACGGTATATTTTAAAATGGCAAATGTCATGTTATACATATTTTAACCACAATTTTAAAAAACGGTGCTAGTTTAAAAAACAACAACACGCCAAACAACCCAGAATATCTGCTTCAGAGCAAGAGAAAGTCTATATGTACAGATCCAAAGTTTTCAATAATAAAAAGCAGGCAAGATGGCCTGGACAAGTTAAGGAGAGGAAGATCACCTGATACTGTGGTTAAACTGGAAGGAAGTCTTTTAGGAAGGCTATAAACCTAGCTGATTTAGCTTACCAAGTCAATTGAATTTCATGTACCTGCCTGTGCCTCTCCCACAGTCAGAGCAATTGCAGGATTTTTCTCTAGCTTGGAAACAAACAAACAAATAAACCAACAACCCCACCACAAACAGAATACCCTGAAACTTAATTAGGAAGTAGTTTTCTAAAATAATTTATCTACAACTACTTTCCCATTACATTGGATTCTGGAGCAGACCATTATGTGATGGAGAATCCAGCATCGCGTCTCTGTCATATTATGATTCCCAATTTCAAATAGAAGTCCTCCTGCTGTTAGGTTAGTTTCTGTCCTCACCACCTTTCTCAGGATGTATGACGTCATGGGAGGAGACTGCCCTGCATTCTTCCAAGAAGCAGCTGGTAGGTTTGAACACCCAGTCTTGCCGTGGCGCGTGCAGCCACCAGAGCTATTTGAAATGACAGCCAGTAGTATCCAGAGTGTCTTCACAAAGTAAAGATGGAAGATGATGTGAGTTTATAGGGAGGGGGCAGTCAGACTTGGATTGTATCATGAACCAAGTGGACGTCTTCAGCTTCTCGAATAATTGGTAATATTACTAGAGAGAACTGGAAGACATCTTCAAGTTGAACAGTCTTCTAAGGAAACGGCTTCTAATTAAGATATTTTTTTTATACTTTAATAAACTATAATTATAATTCGATCAAGCAGTTCTTTAAAAAAAAGATGTTTTCAACAAAAAGATATTAACAATCAGATCACTTTTTAGCACCATACATTGTTGTTAAGTGTAATCAAGTTGACTATATCTCAGAGTAACCACACCCACTGTGGCGCCACCTGCATGATTTCTGCCATTCTTCAGCCTGTTGCTGCAGTCACTGTGTCAGTCCACCTCATTAAGGGTCTTCCTCTCCTCCTCTGCTTTCCTCTCCTCCTTTCCCAGCATGATGTCTTTTTCCAAGGAGTGACCCGCCCTCACGTATCCAAAGTATGTGAGATGAAGTGTCATCATCTTTGTCTCTAAGGAGCAACCTGGCTGCACTTGCTCCGAGACAGACTTGTTTGTTCTTTTGCCAGTCCATGGGATATTTCGTACTCTTTGTCAACACCACAATTCTCCTGTCATTCGTATTCATGGTACAACTTTCAGGTGCATAGGCACACATTGGAGAAGTCCTCAACAGCAGATTTTCCAAATGCCGCAGTGTCTTATTTCTGACCAGGGCAGAATTCAGGTAGAAGGGAAAAAACCAAAAAACTAAATAGGAAATACTGGGTTCCAGGAGTTCTGGTGATATAGCCCATAAGAAGTGTCTCTGCCAATTCTTTGAGGGGTTCTGAGGAATAAAGACTGACAGTCTCCTCCTCTGTGGTGTATAGACTCTGACTATGATGACATAGTATTGAAATACAGTAAACTGGATTTGAGTTTTCTTCACGCAGTGCTCTTCTTGTCATTGTTTGCCGTAGAGCCTGAACCAACCCACGGCCGACCTTCCAGCAGGGTTTCAGAGGCAGTAAGTTGAACGAGAGGAGCTTGCTCATCCTTCTCTTGAGAAGCAGCTGTTGAATTCAAATTGTACACTTGGTTTTAGCGTCAGGACCCTACTCAGTTGATTTGGGCACCCTCGTTAGGGTCTGTTTTTAACCAGTTACTGCTCCTTGGGAAAATCACAGTGTTCCTTCTGAGCAGTCTGTTTATGCAAATAAAAAAATGGCTGTCAGGCAGTTGGTTTTGCTGAGGAAAGCTAGAAAGTAGCACGGTTGTGGACATCATTACCATTAAAGAGGGTATATTCCTGATCCCTACTGCTGATTGCCCAGTATCCCTGGTCACCAGACAGTGCAAAGCCTAATATCTCTGTCTCTTTTTTTAAAAAGAGTGATTCAGATGGGTTTCAGACTATTCTATTCCACTTAGGATCTCTCTTGATTGATAACATTTCCACAGTCCCTGTTACAGCACAGGGTCACGTTCACAGACACGGGGATCTCAGGATTTCAACATAACCTCGAGGGGTCAGCACAATCCAATGCCTAACACCTCCAGACAAGATACTTTAATTGGACCCAGTTCTGATTATAAGGCCAAACTTTAAATTGGAACGAGGAAAAGTAGTACAGTTGGTGAATATACATACAACACGGTCTGCAAAAATAAGCTCTCAGCAGGAACTGCACAAGGGGTTCTGAGTTGGACTCCCCCAAGCTATACTCTGTGACTGTGGGGGTGCCTCCTTTTCACCCTTGTATCTGTTTGCTTGAGTGCTCAGTAAGGGGTCAGATTAGAAGATCCTAGGGTCCGTTTCAACTCTAAAGTAGTAGATTTCTAGGAAATATGCTTAAGAAAAAAATTGGGAAACCTTTTTGTACACGAACTCTTGGTTTGGGAAGCTGCTCTGATTAAGGTAGAAATTGGATCTGAGCAGTGAATTAGTTCTAGTTCCCTACCCTGTTGTGGAGACAGCTGTTCAGACGATGTCCATAAATGCTCCATGACTACAGTGTATGTTCTTAATAAATAGGACTCTAGGCTCCTGGGTCGCCGCAGTGATGAGCTGAGCTGATGGGTAGGACCAATTAGCCTCCGCTGTCCTCCCCATGGCTCTAGGTTACTGAGCAGGGCTGAGCTTCTGGGTTTAGTTGGGCAAAAACAGCCTGGCGTCTGTCTCTGAGAAAGAAGACGTTACTCTGCTGAGTAATCTGGTTTTCCCTTTGGGGTGTTCTGAGCTGTTTTGAGACGTGGAAAATGACATCTATATGTTGTTAGAATAAAATTACTAATAAGGTGAAGTGAATCTCAGCGGCTGATTGCAAATCTAAAGGAGCAAGGAGCTTGGACATGCTAAGGTCGAATCTACATTGTACCCCGGAGTTGCTCTCGACAGCCTTCACTCCCTAGGGATCCTAACTACCAAACCACGAGTCATGCACCTTTGAAGCAGTTGGTGGCATGGGGCCATAGAGGCCTTTTCTTACTGTACACTACTTTGTATGTGTAGGTGAATGCAAGCATTTTCCTCCCTACCCTCCGTCATACTTCCTACACACACACACACACACGCACACACAGTGTGATTGAATCATGCATTGACATTCCCCATTCCCCCCCCCATTTTGCTAAAAGAATTTTTTAATTTATTTTTTTATTACTATTATTATTATTAATTTTAATGGAAAATTTACAGAGACTTTGGATTTCCATTCATTCATTGTTGCACTTTTCTCCCTGCTCCTTCCCCCAACCCCGCCCCCAGTAGTACACTCTTCTCTTTGAAAAGTAAAGGAAAAACTTGGTCTTTAACTCACTGGCATTTGTAACTTAAAATCACAGTCATAGGTTCTGAGTTGTGAGATGCAAGCTCCTTATGGCCTAGTGGTAAGGAGTTGCACTGCCAACTCAAAGGAACATAGTTTGAATCCACCAGCTGTTCTGCAGGAGAAAGATGAGCAATTTTCACTTGTGCAATTTTCAGCCTCTGAAAACTCTGCTGCAGTTTCATCTATGACACAAAATGACAGTATTGTACTGTAAACGAGGGCCTGGAGCCCACAGAAGTTAGTACTCTGCACCAGGGTGCAATTTCTGGTGGTTTAGTGGTAAGAAACTGTGCTGTAATCTGTAAAGTATGCAGCTTGAGTCCACCAGCTGATCCACAAGGGAAAGATGGACAATCCCCTCTCTGGTGATTAACTGCTTATAAAAACCAGCTGGAGGGTCAGTTGTCCCTTGATTCTGACTCACAGTACTTAAAAACAGCATATATATCTGTCTGTCTATCTATCTATCTATCTGCTTGAGCCTGTTGTTGTAGCAACTGTCAGTCTACTTTGTTGTGGGCCTTCATCTGTTTCACTGCCCTCAGCTTTTACCAAACATGAGGTTCGTCCTTAAAGACTGGTTCCCCTTGATAACATATCCAGAGTAACATGAGACAAAGTTTTGCAATCCTTGCCAAGAAGGAGCATCCTGGCTATATTTCTTCTAAGAACAGATGTGTTCTTCCTTCTGGAAGTACATGTTGTTGTTGTTATGGGCTGTTGAGTTAGAACTGACTCATAGCTGACCCTCCAGTGGGTTTGTTCAGGGGCTTGGAAATTCCGTGGGAAGAGATTGCTGTCTCTCTTCTGTGATAATTCTGGTGGTTTTGAACCATGTGCCTTTGGGTTGGCGGTGCAGCTCCTTGACTCTGGGCCACTAGAGCTCTTTCATAGTATATCTAATATTTTTCACTACACTGCAGTCCATAGGAATCAGTTCCTCTTTATGTTCCTTATACCTTGTCTAGTTTTTCCATGTATCTGAAATGATTGAAAATATTGTAGCTTTTTTTAAGTCAGGGGCACTTTAGTCTTCCAAGTGACAGCTTTCCTTTTTAACACTTTAAAGAGTCATTCTTAGGCATTGAGATTTTAAAATTTTATTTATAAAGTTATGTTTATATTTCATGAAAATGCTTTTGGGTTTTGAACATTGATTCCCCTTCCTCCAGCAATCTTCGTAAAGTCTTATTAATACTGATTAATACACCTGCAGGGTCTTTGAATTTCCTGTGGAAATAGATTTATATATATAAGTGTAAATAATAGTGGGCATATTTTTTCCATTATTTTTCAATAACTCTAATTTTTCTTAACCTCACTGCACTGAATAGGAACTTGTAGTATAGTGTTGAATTGAAATAGCACGAATCGCTGCCATTATGTCACTATTAAATACAATGTCTAACACAACTTTATTGATTTTTTATTATATGAATTTATTTACAAAATTCAAATCCATTGCTTTCAGACTAGATTCTTCTAATTTCCCTCAACCCCCCATCAAATTGTACAATCCCATGATTAATCCACACTCCCCTTCCCACATATCCTCATCCCTCTACTTCTAATCTCCCCCCTTGGATCCTCATACTCATCCTACAATAATAATATTATACAGTATTTATCCTTGTGGGACTGAGTCAGTTCACACAGCATAATCTCTCCAGTCCCTCCAAAGTTAGGTAATAATTTATAAAATCATTGCTCCTGCGTGCCACATCCATTGTGTGAATGTACCATATTTTCTCAAACCATTCGATTGTGATTAGACATTTTGGCTGTTTCCATGTTCTTGTGATAGTGAATAACACGGCTATGAACATTGGTGTACAAGTCTCTGTTTGTGCCTCAGTTCTCATTTTCTCAGGGTATATTCCAAGCACTGGAATAGCTGAGTCATATGGAATTTCTACGTTCAGCTTTTTGAGGAAGCGCCAAACTGCTTTCCAGAGTGTTTGTACCATTTTTATAATCTCACCAACAATTTATAAGAGTTTCCATCTCACCACATCCTCTCCAACATTTATTACTTGTTGTCCTATTTAACTTTGCCACTGCTACTGGGGTGAGATGATATCTCATTGTGGTTTTGATTTGCATCTCTCTTATTGCCAGTGATTTTGAGCATTTCTTCATGCTAACAGAGCTTTTAAGGCGCTCTGGTAGCCTAATAGTAAAGAGCTGGGATGCCAACTGAAGACAGTTCAAATCCACCAGTTGCTCCATGGGATAAAGATGGACAATCTGGACAATCTCCTTGCATATGATTTACTGCCTCTGAAAACCCACTGTAGAGCCCACTGTAAATGTTTGCTCTACAACCCATAACACTAGCACAATATAGATTTTGAGTGTTGCTTTTTGTTCCTGATATAAAACTTTTCATCTGATTAGATGCTAAATAATAACAAGTAGTCTGTGTCTATTATTAGATGATTTTTTAAATTTATTAATGTTAATGTAAAATTAATATATTGTAAATATTAATCTATAATGCTTATAATAACCTCAATTTTTATTCCCTACTGGGGTCAGTTTACAGAACTTGGGTAGCCCAAATGGTTTAGTACTCAACTGTTAATTGAAGGTTGGAGGTTCAAGAGTGTACAGAAGCACTTCCGAAGAAGGTCGAGCAATCTATTTCCTAAGGGGCAGCCATTAGAATTCCCGTGTCAGAGAATTCTACTTTGACATACATGTGGAGCCATACTTTGGAATTGACTCCATGGAAATTGGTTTCCACTAGTTGGCTCCATTTACACATTTTTAATTTAGGATTTTGCATTTGTGAATGAGATTGTCGTTATGTGCAATGAAATTGACTATGATCTTATGAAAAATAGCTCTGAACCCTCCCTGATCCTGAGCCAATCTCAATGTTTCCAGCGCACTTAACCATTGCCCCAAAGGCAGTCTGTCTCCTCCAGTGTCTTCTTCTGCACTGTCCCTCCACCCTTCCAAGCATGATGTCCTTCTCCAAAGACTTGTCCCTTCTGGTGCCATGCCCAACGTATGTGAGACAGAGTCTCAGAATCCTTGCCTCTAAGGAGAAGCTTGGTTTCACCTTCTCCAAGACAAACCTGCTTGTTCTCTTAGGAGTCCAGGATATCTTAAACACTCTTCTCTCGCACCACAACTCAAAGGCATTGATTCTTCTTCTGTCATCCTTAGTTATTGTGCAGCTCTCTTATGCCTAGCAAACAGTGGAGAAGACCATGTCCTAGATTAGGTGCACCTTAGTCTCTAAACCGCCATCTTTGCTCTTTAACATTTTGGAGAGATCCTTGACAGTAGATTTTCCCAATGCAACTTGTCTTTTGATACCCTGATTGCTGGTGCCAAGAATATTGATTGTGGATCCAAGCAAGATGAAACCATCCCCAAATTCAGTCCTCCTTTCTCTATTTATCATGATACTTCCTTTTGGCCCAGTGGTAAGAATCTTTTTCATGGTGTTGAGATGCAATCTATATTGAAGGTTGCCCTTTGACCTTCTGCAGCAAATGCTTCAAGTCCTCAGTTTCAGTGAGCAAGGTTTTATCATCTGCATAATGCAGGTTGTTAATGAGTTATCTTCCAATCCTGGTGCCATAAAGTTCCCCCCTCTCAAATGA
Organism: Elephantulus edwardii; assembly: GCF_000299155.1. Taxonomy (NCBI): domain Eukaryota; kingdom Metazoa; phylum Chordata; class Mammalia; order Macroscelidea; family Macroscelididae; genus Elephantulus; species Elephantulus edwardii. The sequence goes on along the minus strand of NW_006399759.1, from coordinate 34,389,303 downwards.
TCTGTTCATTATATAGATTGAAAAAGTTTGGAGAAAGGATACATCTCTGAGACACTCCTTTATTGAATTTGAACGATGCAGTGTTCCCTTGCTCTGTTCAGACAACTGCTTCCTGTTCTAGATACAGGTTTCAAATGAGTGCACTCATTTTCTGGGATTCCCTTTCTTCTCAATGTTAGCTACAATTTGTTGTGGTCCACACAATCAAATGCCTTTGCAAAGTTGATATAACACAAATAGACATCCTTCTACTCTCTACTTCAGCCATGATCCATCTGACATTAACAATGATATCCCTAAAGCCACAGCCTCTTCTAGATCCAGCTTGTATTTCTGGCAGTTCTCTGTTAATGTACTCTTGTAGTAATTTTTAAAATTTTATTTATAATCCTCAAGATTTTGCTTGCATGTGATATTGTTCATTAATTTCTACACTTGGTTGGATCTACGTTTTTTTGGAATGGGAATAAATATGGGTCTCTTCCAGTGTGTTGGCCAGGTAGTTGTCCTCCAGATTTCCTGGCACAGCCTGGTGAGCACATTCAGGGCTCCGTCTGTTTGATAAAATACATCAATTAGTATCCCCTCAATTCTTGGAGCCTTATTTTTTACCAATTCCTTCAGGGCAGCTTCAGCTTCCTTTTTCATCATAATTGCTTCAGGATCAAAGGCTACTTCCTGAAAAGGTTCTATATCAGCCAGTTCTTTTTGTACAGTGACTCTGTGTATTCCTTCGAACTTCTTTTGATGCATCCTGGAACATTTACTATATTGCCCACAGCATCTTTAAGTGACTGCAACTCGAGGCTTGCATTTGTTGTTTAGTTCCTTCTGCTTGAGAAATACTGAATGAATTCTTCCCTTTTGAGTTTATGACTCCAGCTCTTTGCATATTTTGCTATAATACTTTTCTTTGTCTTCACATGCTGCCCATTGAAATCTTGTGTTCCACTCTTTAATTTCCTCATTCCTGTTCTTTGTTTTGGATTCCCAGCCTTCTAGTGCAATATTCAAAGTCTCCTTTGACATCCATCTTGGTCATTTCTTCCACCTCTGTCTTTGTAATGATTGTTTTTCTTTTCTTCGGTCATATTATCATATTGTTTTTATTTTTTTAATAGAATAATCCTTTTACTCAAATACTGCTTTTGTCTTACTTTCTCTCCTTCACTTCTGAAATTCCACTTAGGTTAGTTCTTTTGCTTATTTTTCTTCAGGATTACATTTCTATTCTGCTTGGTTTTTTTTAGAAATTCTTTTTTTTTTTAATATTCTTAGATTTATTTCTCAACTTACGGTGTATATTTTCTATTGCTTAATAGATTTTCTACAACAGTTTTCTTCCCCCACCCCCCTACATCCAAATATAGTCAGACCTTGGTTTGATTGACAACTTGAGTGACAACTCACTCTTCTGGACTATTTAGAGAAAAAGCATTTTGCTAGTTGAGCTTCAAGACAGTGTCTTAGTTTTCTGATGCTGCAGTAATATAAATATCACAAGGGGGTGATTTGAAAGAACAGAATTTCTCTGTGGTCTAAAAGTTTGAACCACGGTCCCTGCTGTGCTGATTCTTTCCTTGTCAGCGTTGTTATTGTTATGTGTTGTCGTGTTGACTATGACTCATAGTGACCCTCATATTTCAGAGTCTCTGTCTTGTGCCGTGTTCATCATCTCTGATACACTTGAGCCCATTGTCACAGTCACTTTGCTGACCCTTCTTGGTGAGGGTCTTCCTCTCTTACACTAATTCTTCAGCTTTCCAAACATGATGTCTTTTTTCAAGAACTAGCCCCTCCTAACAACATGCCCAGTCCTCCCATAGCTCATCTGGTGTCCGTTCATGAGTGTTAAACCTCAAACCTGTTCTTGACATGGTTTTTAAATTCAGGTGGCATAGACTCAAGGTCATATTTTGGGGTTGATGGATTTAATTTTGTTTAGCTTCAATTTGAACTTGCACAAGAGTAGTTGACGGTCTATTCTATAGTCAGCACCTGGCCTGGTTGTTACAGCTGATATTTTCTCCCATCATGTAATCAGTCAAATTCCTAAATGGTCCGTCAGGGGAAGTCTATGTGTATAGTGGATGTTTTGTTTTTTTTAAAAGGTAGTTGCAATGAATAAATCGTTGATTGTATAGGATTATGTCTTCATATTTGTTCATAGTTTTCTTTTTCAGATTTTGTTTTTGAGATTTCCTACTTCATAAAATGACTTTGAGAATGTCTCCTTGTTTCCCATGCACTGTTAATTGTTTTTTAGTGAAATGATTTTCCACAGTGGCTTGTTTGTGGGATGACTTTAAGTCTAGTGCTTTCATAGGACCAACTGGCTTATTCAGATTTAATTTTTTGAAGATGTGGAAATATTCTTAGTGTAATGCAGTTTTGAATGTTAAAAATAGTTTTGCTATTAATTAAGCTTGTCCTCTCATTCTGATCCATTATTTATTTATTTTAACAGAGAAGTGATTGAAAAGAAGCCAGAAAAGTTTAAAGTCCAATGTTTGACAGACATCAAAAACCTGTTTTTCCCAAATACAGAACCTTTTTATGCTGCTTTTGGAAACCGCCAAGCTGTAAGTAATAGATGGGGTTTATTTGTCAGAGCTCTTGAAATGACTACCTTTTCTGACAACAGTTATCTGTGTTAACAGTGGCATAAAAAGCCAAATTCTCAGCCTATATTCTACCAAAAAATAGCCTGGGAATTAGCCCTTTGTCTATATTTAAAGGAAAAGAGACTTTAAAATTTTTTCATGAACTCTAGTTTTCTTTAACGATTGGCAGGTTGGTTTCAATTTGAAGCATATGATGTGGACTGGAGCCTCCACAAATTCTGGCTTGTACTATCCAGTTGCCTAATTTAGATGCCAGAGGCTCACACTTTGGGTTCTCTCTGAGTCATATGGCTGCCTGCTTGCTTAAAAATAAGTAAAATAATAACATACAGTAGATTTGGGCACTTCTTTTTTATCAGAAGGAGCTTCCAAAACCAACCTTAGGACAGGAGTTAAGTCGGCATTTCAGTAGAATATTGTTTTGTATGGTATCACAGTACTTTGAGAATTTACTAGAAAGTTCAGCATTCTGGCGAGTCTCTTTATCTCTTTACATATGGACCTATCATTGGATATTAGTTGCCCACTAAGAAAATGCTCCTACTTTTGGAATCATGACAGAGACTATGGGCCAGACCTTTCCATGTGGGAGAATTGCAAGGGGACACAGTGTAGGTTATCCATTGTACAACTCAGTTCTTGACCAAATAATGGAACTGAGGTCCAGAGAATAAAGTGGATTGAATTGCTTCACACTGGGGATACTCTTTCTCTACAACACTTGGGGATATAATTTGGTTAGTGAAATTTTTAAGTGGTGTAGGAAATGAGAATTAGCATGTGTTTGTTTTTATGATTTGTTTTAAATTAACACTTCTAATGGCCTTTACTATACCTAGGATGTATATTCATACAAGCAAGTAGGAGTGTCTTTGAATAGAATATTCACTGTCAACCCCAAAGGCGAGCTAGTGCAAGAACACGCCAAGACCAACATCTCCTCGTGAGTACTGCGCATGCTTTATGTCTATGGTTTATTGCCAACCCTGCCTCTCCTCCCTCAAATCTTGGAATGCTATTTCAAAGTTTACAGTATCTCTTTTGATCGTATTTTAACTGCCCATATTTCAATCTTAAATTCCTATACCGACAAAATGTTTCTTAGCTTATTGCATTCCCCCACCCCCCCATTTAATTCTTGGCAACTTAAATAAAATTCCCTCTGGATCCAAAGCTTAAGCCAGAGGTTAGATTCTGCTACAGCAGAGAATGGAGTGAATCTGTCAACTTGTGGTTTAGATTTGTCAAGTTAGTTTTGGAAGTTCAGTGTGTAGATTAGAAATGTAACCAGTTGCAAGTGTCACGTGAAGCTCTGTTTGAAGGTGAGGATCTGCTTATCTCTTCATATCCCAACCTATAATATTCTTAGCAGACACATTTTTGGGTAGGTATAAAAATGCCTCTTACATTTTTGATCATAGCCCAGTTTGCCAGAGTCAGTGGGCTAAGTTGGATTGCTGCTTTTTTAAATAAGGCATTCTAGTGGGTTGGATCTATGTCTTTCAAAATGCCTCAGTTTGGTTTCCTAACTTGTTATATAGTAGAAAACATGTTTTCATTCTGTGAGAGATGTGTTTTGAGGGTGCTTTGCCCACTGGTGACGTTGGCCCAGGCAGACAAGTATCATCCTGCTTAGTCCTTTTTGGAGGCTGGGCCGCCTTTGGCCTGGTCATTGTAGACCTAGAACATAGCCTCTGGTCTGAGTGACCCCAAGGAGCCTCAGGGGAGTTAGACTTGGAGAATTGTTGTTGGTTCTGGTGGCTTCTTCAGGTTTGCTGTCTCCAGGCACATCATGTGATTTTATGGTAGAAAACCTGATTCCCCCAAGAGCAGATCTGCACTTTGAAGATGATCCTTATTGTAGCTGGAGTCTGATTTAGCTTAAAGTCGGGCTGTTTCAAGCTAGTGCAAAAAATTCTCCAGGCATATAGAGAGAGGGGGAAGATGGAGCCCAGGCCCGTCTCCATCTTCCATTTTGTAAATCAGTGTCCACGCCATGGTCTTCACAATTACTTGCTATACATCAGAGAGCTGGACAATGACTTAGGATGACAGAAGAAGAATAGGTGCCTTTGAGTTATGGTGCTGGAGGAGAGTTTTGAACATACCATGGACAGTCAGTTTCTTCTTGGAGGCTAGGATTTTGAAGCTCCGTCTTACATATTTTGAGCATGTGACCAGGAGGGACCGTTGCTTGAAGGACATCATGCTCAGAAGGGTGGAGGGACAGCGCAGGAGAGGAATTCCCTGGATGAGATGAATTTATACAGTGACTGGAACAATGAGGGCAAGTGTGTCGGAGTCAGTGAGACTGGCTCAGGACAGGGCAGGCTTCAGAGCTGCTGTACACAGGGTCACTATGTGTTGCAGGTAACTCAGCAGCAAAATAACAACCACAACAACAGATCAGCGTCAGGCTGATGTCTGATCCATGGAATGACTGCAGGGACTTTGTTCTTGAAGTTTTTCCCCCTCCTTTGCTTAAAATTTACCCGTCAGAAATCTCTCTTCCCACTTGAAAGGATTTCTCCAGTTTGCACAAGGTCTAGGATAGGCCTTGTCTAAACCTTTCCTCTGACGATGTGTTTCTTGGAAATGGCAGGAAGGGACTATTTATTCCTAGAAAGCAGAGAAGTGGCAGCCTTGTCACAAGGGAAGGGGAATCTGAGGCTTTGCCCACAGGCCTGGGAGGGTAGTCCATTACTGAGATTTTGGAACTAAGATGCACGCTTTGACCATGGCATGACCTAGTGTTGCTCTTTGAATGAGAGAAACCTTTTTCATGCCTTGCCACAGAGCATTTTTGTCTAATGTATAGACTGAGAGGTATGATTATTCCTACGAGAGGGCAACTCTTCTGCCCATGGAGACGTGCATATTTCCTGGCACAGAGCTTAGTACCGAACCATCTCTAAGCTAAGAAGGTGCTTGTTCCTCTTGGACCTGGTACCATGTCGGAGAAATCGTCTGAAATATCTTTAACTGAATTGGGGCCCACATACGATAGAGAGGTTTTGTGTTTGAGAGTACTAGTCTGTGAGACCTACTTGTTCTGAAGGAGCCCTGTGTGTAAAGGATGGGCCAGGAAGAGCCCTAGAGATGGAGTTCGGCTCTCACTCAGGGCATGTGAGAGTGACCTTGAATCTGGTGCCCAGCACAGCCTGGCAATGAACTTCTCCCTGCCAGAGGGACCATCCTCCTATAGCCTCAGAATTCAGACAAAAAGGCCTGAAAGCCAGGAGGTATTTTTTAATTTTGTTTGTTTTAATACCCAGAAAAGACATAATGCTTGCTCATTAAGTGAGATTTTCCCTATTTTGTGCAAGCACATTATTTCTCATAAGTCCTTTGGAGGTCCTTTATTAAATACACACATTCATTCTTGTTTAATGTTATTTTATGCCTCAGAACATACTAATTCCTGGAGTTTGGATTTCAAAAGCTCTTTCCAGGGTCTTAGGAAATTGAAACTGGAAAGGGAGCCCAGTGACTGTTGAGGGCACTGTGGGTGTGCAAGAGAGGAGAGGGCGCGTCAGCATCTCTGCTTGGAGGCATCCAGCAGTCTGAAAATGGAGCAACTTTGCTTTTTTTTTTTTTTAACAAGCCAAAATAACCTATTATTCAGTATCTTCTTTAAGATACATAGAGAACAAAATGAGAGAAATTGTGCTATGTTTTGACAAACACTGACCTGATTTAACCGTACACACTTGAAAGATGCAGCTCCTGAGGCCCAGAGAGGGCAAGGGACTTCTCCAAGGTTGCCCAGCAAAAGTCAGTCAAAAGTTGAGTTTAGGTCTTTTAAACCCTCATGCCAGCCAGGACTTTTCCAAAGTCATGCTTAAAATTTATTGTTGAATAAATGTACTGAATGCCTCGTATGGAGCCACACATTGGTGCATACATTGTTTTATTTAGTTCTCATATTTTATGAACAGGGTGGTACCATTTTCATCACTATTGTTGTTTTTAGGTGCTGTTGAGTTGAGTACAACTTATAGCGACCCTGTGAACAAAAGATCTGAACCCTGCACCATCCTCACACTTTCTGACACACAAGAGCCCACTGCAGCAGCCACCATTTCAATCCTCCTGGTTGAGGGTCTTCCTCTCCTTCATTGACCCTCCACCCTCCCCAACATCACGTCCCTCTACAAGGAACAGCATCTCCTAGCAACATGTCTAAAGTATGTGGGGCAAAGCCTCATCATTCTTGCCCCCAAAGAGCATTCTTGCTGCTCCATATCCAAGACATATCTGTTTGTTCTTTTGGCCATCGATGGGATGTTCAGTGGTCTTCTCCAACACCACAGCTCAAAGGCATAAATTCTTTTTCTGTCATCCGTATTTATTGTGCAGGTCTCCGATGCATAACTAGTAATCGGAAAAACAATGGTCTGAATCAGATGCACCTTAGTCCTCAAACTGACATCATTCCTTTTAAATAATTTGGAGAGGTCCCTAACTGCAGATATTACCTCTACAATGTGTCTCCTTATTTCCTGACGGTACCAAGGGTGTTAATTGTGGATCCAAGCAAGATGAAGCTATTGACAGTTTTAATCTCCTCTCCATCTATTATGACACTGCCTATTGGTCTAGCAATAAGAATCTTTGTTTTCTTGATAATTTGAGATGCGTTCCATACTGAAAGCTGCATTCCTTGATCTTCTGCAATAATTGCTTCAAGTCCTCCTCGCATTCAGCAAGCAAGGTTATGTCATCTGCATAACACAGGCTATTGATGAGTCTCCCTCCAACCCTGATGCCACATTCCTCTTCATAGAGTCTAGCTTCTTGGATAATTTGCTCAGCATATAGACTGAACAGGTATGGACCCAGAATACAACCGAGACACACTCGCTTCCCAATTCCAAACCATGCAGTTCTCCCCTGCTCTGTTCACACACCAGCTTCCGATCCAGGTATCTATGTTCCTCATGAGCACAATCAAGTGCTCTGGGATTCCCATTCTCCTCAGTGTCAGCCACAGCTTCACAGTCAGAAGTCTTTACATAGTCAATAAAGCACAAATAGACCTTCTTCTCGTATTCCTTACTTTCAGCCAGAATCCATCTGACATCAGCAATGATATTCCTGGTGCCATAGCCTCTTCTAAATCCTGCTTGAACTTCTGGCAATTCCCTATGCAGAAATTGAGGCTTTCATTATTGGGGCTTAGAGAGATGAAGCAATTTTCTTAAAATCACAAATGTTTTCTTATATCAACCAAATAAATGACAGATCTGAAGTTTACATCCCTGTTTCCTTGACCTTCAAGGGCTTGAGGTCTTCTCATCATGCAGTAAAGCCATCTCTGTTAGATGGTCTAGAGATGTCTTTTATCTCTGATTCTTTGCCATGCTCATCTCTTCTGTCCCCCCTTGACCTACTCTATTCCTCTTCGTGTTTCCTTGGTGGCAAAGCCAAGACCTACCTTTTCCACAAAGCCTTCTTCAGTTCCTTTGCATGTTCTTTGATCGCTTCTCTGATCTCTACCAACTTAGGAAGAAATGATTCTAGAACTGCTTCCACTAGGTTAAGCTGGTGATCAGTGCTTTTTTGTAAGGGGGAGGGTTAGGGGACAGGGCTTATTGAGATTTGAAAGTTTGCAGAGTTAATTGGGTTTCCATTCAACCATTCATATAGCTTCTATGATATAATTTTAACATATACAATGTAACTATACTCTCTCCCTTTCCCTGTTATTGTCATTTCCATTAATCCATCTATCTGACCCTTTCCACCTTCTAAGCTTTATCCCTGGGAAAATGCTGCTGCCTTTTTAATCTTATATGGTTGATCATTCTAAGGAGTTAGTGACTCATAGACATGTCTTACCATATTACTACTAGTACTGAAGAGCAACGATGTTAGTCTGGAGACTAAGGTGCACCTGATACAGGCCATATTTTCGCAATTACTTGCTATGCATCAGAGAGCTGGACTAGGGATGATAGAAACAGAATTGATGCCTTTGAGCTGTGGTGCTGGAAAAGAGTATTGCATATACCATGGACTGCCGGGAGAATAAACAGGTTTTTCCTGGAGAGGGTGAAACCAGGATGCTCCTTGGAGGCAAGGATTCTGAGGCTTCGTCTGACATACTGTGGGCATGTTGCAAGGTGGGATCAGTCCTTGGAGAGGGACATCATGCTTGGGAGGGTGGAGGGACAGCGCAGGAGAGGAAGACCCTTGATGAGATGAATTCACTCCATGACTAGGGTGATGGAGTGGGCATGTCAGAGACAATAAGGTTGACACATGATAGAGCAGGGTTCAGATCTGTTGTACAGAGAGTTGCTATGAATCTCAAGTGACTTGACGGCACAAAATGACAACAGCATAGACATATCTATTTTCTAAAATGAGCTGTGGTGGCATAATCTGCAGCATATTTGGCCGCTAACTAAAAAGCCACATGCCTTCAGCCGCTTGAATCCACCAGAGGCTGCTCTTCTAGGGAGACAGATGGGCTGTTGCGATGCAGCCTTATAGACCTGGTGGAGGGCTGCTGTGGGTCGGACTTGGCTCAGTGGCAGCTGCTTTGGTTTGGTTTTATTATTTGGTTGCAAGCTGAACAAGTGAGTTTTGTTCCATCTTTGAAAAGTGGGTAAGGGCCACCCTCTCAGGGTTTCTGCCAGTCTCTATCAAACTAGTAAGCTGGCTATTTTCCCATTTCTGAGTTTCATTCTACATATTTCACCCACTCTCTCCAGGACCTTCCGCTTTGATCCCTTGTAGGGTTGCCAGCTGCGGCAGGTGGGCACCATTTATCCTTCCAGTCTGAGGTGGTGGCGTATGGGGTTCCCATGGCCTTTCAGAGCTTTGAGGGAAGGACCATCTCTTTCTCCTGACTTGGAAGCACAGTTCTGGGGGCATGGTAGATATTTTCTGTGGCTGGGATCAGCTGGTGTCATTCATTGGCATCAATGATTTCTATTTTCCTTCCAGGTATGTGAGACTCTGTGAAGTGGTTGACCACATTTTCCCATTGCTGAAAAGAAGCCATTCTTCAGACTTTCCCTGTTCGGATACTTTTAGTAATTTCACCTTTTGGAGAGAGCCGCTGCCACCTTTTGAAAACCAGGATGTTCATTCTGCCTCAGCATGAAATGTACCAAGCAACCTCTGGACATCACTGCAGAAGACTGAGCATCACACAGTAAAGCCTAGCTTGTAACCCTTGGAGCTGGGCCCTGGGAGATGTGCAGTCATTTGCTTGAGAACAGAAGGAATTTAGAAGTGTCTCCTTCTCCCTCACTAGCCTGAGCAAGGGTGGCATTTCTAAGTGAAATATGGAGGGTGTGTTGTGGACGAGCATCCGGGCTGCTTTCACGGTGTGGGGAACATTCCTGGGTTATGACTGAAAGGCCCCCGCAGCGTGGCGTTCCCAGCCTGCTCCAGCAGCTAATGTGCAATATGGGCCCGTGAAACCCAAACAGGGGTGACTGTGGGAGCGTTGTCCCCACTGATGACAGTATCAGTTAAGGAAAACCACATACGTACACTTTTTGGAGAAGACCGAGGCAGGGGGCACACTTTATTACTAGCAATGTTTGTGCCACCTTCTAGTGCATAGGGTGGGGCGGGCGGCAAAGGGCCACTGTTGTGAATATGATGCCTCTTGGAAGGGAACGCAGCCCTCGCTGGTTTTGAGCACCAGCCCTGTGTATGTTCTCTTACAGTGTCTGCCTATTGGCCCAATTTTTAGGTGATAAATTCTTCAATTCCTTTGGTTAAAGATAACCTAAGTAATTGGCCTCTCACCTCTCCCCTGTTCTTGTGGCTAAAGGCTGGAACATTTATGCCTTAATGCATCTGTGGCAGACGTTTTCTCTAGAATGTGCTTTACTTAGCTCTTCATAACTTTGCAAAGCCTTAACTTTAAATTAGAGTCAATATGACCAAGGCAGTATTTTCAATCAGTCCAACTCATCGTCAGCATCCTTTTGTCTAAAAAGGCAGTGCTGAAAACGTGTACTTGAACAGAGCTTATGCCAAATGATAATGAAGTTGATTTTTACTGGGAGCTCTCAAAAGCAGTTGATTGATTTTAAGTAAGTAGTTTTCAAGAAGTTTAAGTTATACTCTCTGTAGGTATTATTTATTACTTTACTCTGATTGAATTGCTGTTGTAAATATTTCGGCCATATTCTACTACAACTGTCATTAATAAATTTAAAAAAAGAAAAATCTTTGTGTTGGATTACCCAAAGAGCCTTATTCTGTGTATCTTAAGAGACTAACCCTTTTTTTTTAATTTAAAACTAATAATTCTCCTTCCTCTCCCTACCCCCTCACCCCTGCCCTTTATTCCTTTTCCTTAGGTAAAAGGCAAATGGACAAATAATAATTTGAGTGACATTCTTTAAGCTCATAGAAGGTGATTAAATTGGCCTGTGGCAAGAACAACTTGAAAATTATTTTGGTTCAATATTTCGCTGTACTGTTTTTGAAGTAGTTTTTCAAGAGTGTTTGACTCTGATGATTGAAATGTTTTCATATTTGAACTGCATTGTTAGAATCCTAGGAGGAACAAAATGGAAAAAGCATGATGACACTTACTCTTTCTGTGAAAGAAAACCTATAGGAATTGCCTTCATTGTGACGAGTGGTCTCTGTTGTCGTGATGCTTTTACTCAAGGGCTCACACATGTCCACATGCAGAGAAAGGCGACATGCCCGTGACCCCAGCTGTGCAGAGAATCACAAACGTGTATGTTCAGACTCACTTTCGGAGGCACTATATTTTCGTAACTAGTATTTTCGTAACTAGTTCTGCCTTAGCTGCTCTGGGCTTAGCAACCTTTAAAGGCTGGATTAATTCTTTCCATCACAAGCGTACTTTTGAGTGAACTAAGTATATAAGTTAATGGGCCTGTCAGGCCTCACATGAGTCCTCCATGTGCCTGGGACGAACTGTGGCTAAGAAATTGGGTCGAATATCCCTCTTGTAATTTGCCCTTCTTCAGGATAACCCCGAAGGTCCACACCCTGAAGTAGATGCTAGAGAGCATGCAACTTTGAATACTTACTGTACCTTAAAATTCCACCCACTGCACTTTTTAACAGAGCCCACCTTCCAGAGCTGTGTGGAGATGTGAGACCCGGGCAGGCAGTGGCGTTAACACCCGCCTGGCAGTTTCTTTACATGAGGTACACACCTTGGCCTCATTCACACATGTGAGAGTGTGCTGAGCTGGGTATACAAGACTAACATCCAGTAACCCATGGCTGTGTGCTACAGTGCTGTGTTTGGACCACACATTTCAAAGGAATGAAAATGAATCACTCCATAGTGACAAGCCATCCAATGTTCATTGTAAGTGAAGTGATGAAGAACAGAGAATTACCACAGCTAGAATATTGGAGGAAAGTGACTATACCTTCAAAGAGAATTCCCTGTTCACTTTTAGGTTTGGATCATCATCACTTGAAATGCTTTTATTTGCCACATATGGTCAATATTTCTATTTGCTGGTGCAATGATGCCAATCACTGTAATACTTCATTGTATTTTGCTGGACGCAAAGTAAGAAAATAATGTAATACATGAAACTGCTGAAAGAATTCAGTGGAAATCAAGTGTGTGAGTTTGAAATAGTTCTTCATAACTTATGCTGCTGATTTTTCAGTGTGTCGTATCAAGAATGATATTGTATTCTCTATTAAAAAGAAACAAACACAAAACCCTAGAGCTGTTTTTCTATTTTTGGATAAAAGCCAGTTCTTCTCTCATTCTTTTAGGTTTATGATGGTCAAATTTCCCATAGGAGAGAGAGGATGAAAAGATGAAAGATGAGAGAAAGTAGAGATAGGATGAAAGAAGAGAGGGCTGCTCCCTCCCCGGGGTCTGCCCTGCCCTGAAGGGAATGATTGATGGCAGGAGGCTTCAGTTCAGTGCTGCCCATCGCCTATTTCTCATGCCTCCCCTATTTCCGTGTTTAACAAAGAGGACGTTCCCTGGCCTCACTTCCACTGCCTTCGCTTTTTGAGCTATTCCCTGTTATACATCTTAGATTGGGTTTTGAGTTTGAATTAAAGAATCTGAATCCTTGATTAGTTCAGTCCTATCTTCTGGAAACTGTAATAATTTCTATTGATTTGTACATTGTCAGTATGGCCTGAGACTTCCTATTGATTTACCAGTGTCAGTTGACATGTTTTTTTCCAGTAGATAGATGACTGGTCTTTAAATGCTTAAAACACAGTTGTACAAGCTACCAGGCTGAATGTCTCATGAAATTCAAATCTGAAACAGTTCACCTCTGAGCATGTGCAGAATCAATGTTTGTATCGCTTAAAACAAACTCATTGACTTGAACATGACAGTTTTATCCCAACTCTGATTTTATTTTGTAGGCTCTCTTATGTGCAATAAAGATTAATAGACATGATTCTTTGTGGCCCATTCATTCATACCTCTTCTCACTGCCATTCATAGTTTTTCTCCCCAGAATACTATCAGGCGATGTTGTTTTCTTTGAGCTCTTCGAGGCAAACTAGTTTGATAGTGAATTCCACCAATGTCTCAGCTGTAGTCACATAAGTATTTTATAGCTTGTTTTGTCCTACTGTTGTAGTTCTCTGGGTGGTGCTACACAGTGCTGGTTCACCAGCAACTCCTCCCGAGCGATTTACAGTCTCTGAAAACCTGAAGGAGGGTCAGCTATGAGTTTGATCCAACGTGACAGCATTGTGTTGTATAGCCTGCCTGATTTTTACAATGTTCTATACCATTGCCCTTCAAGCAACTCTCATTCTGAAGCTGTGGAGCATTGAGAATTGGGTCACTCACTACGAGCTTTGGGGCTCCCAGTGCGCTTTCCTATATAAGGTCATGCTGCCTGGCTACCTGATGGAGGGACGTTAAGTAGATTTCGCTTAAAAATATTCACATCCTGAACAATCCGTTCCAGCAGGAGTCTCCTAAGCCAGTGGTTCTGGAGGAGCTGGCTGCATGGCATCACATTTTGCTCACCTGCTTCCTGTTGCAAGTCTATATTGTGTCCTCTGATCAGCATCAAGTGGGAGCAGTGCTGAGCCCCTGCTTCTCGTAGGAGCATGTCGTGTTTCTGGCTTCATCTACAAGAAGGTAGTCAAAATGCTAATAGGTTTCTCAGTCTCCTACTTCGGACTTTTCCACTGGTGCAAGATTTGAAGCAGAAAAGGAAATGGAGTATGGTGAAGCAGAAGGTGGTTCCAGAAATCAACAGGCGCCAAATGGCCAGCGGGGGGCGTAGGTGAGTGCGTGTGCTTGGGAGCACAGCTTTTCAGTCTTTGCGAATGTTTTCAGGTGGAGCATGCTTCTAGCTTGACATAGACCCTCCCTGTAAATGCTTTACTTGGAGACCAGCCAGGGTTGTGGATTGGACTGTGGGAAGGAGAGTCCCTTAAGAGAACTGTTAAAGGTTACCGGAAAAAAAACAACAACAAAACAACGCACAAGCATCAAACTCACTGCTTTTGAGTTGAATCCTATTCATAGCAAGCTTCCTTCGGGTTCCTGAGGCTGCAAACACAGTCGTCTGTGTGTCTCTGTGGAGCCACTGGTGGCTTTAACCGCCTGGGACGTGATGTATTTGGGTTAGCAATGGGCTGCAGACTTCGCCACCAGAGCCCCCTTAGGATACCAAGGCAGCTCTGAAATTGGAGATCAAATGCCACTTGCTTGCTTGAAAGCGATTAGTTTGCAGATAGCTAACTGCCATTCTCAATGTGGCCCTCCTCCCTCCTCAGCTTCATCATGGAGTGCCTATGCTTAGAAATACTGATTCTTGGGCTCTACCAAGTAGCAGACCTGAAAGAATGCTATAGCACAATTGTTAAGTACTTGCCTCGTAACACGAAAGGTGATGACTTGAACTCAACCAGTGGCTGTATGAGAGGATTATAGCCTAGAAAACCCTATTTTTGCTCTCACATGGTGCTGCTGTAAATTGGAAAGAACTGGGTATCAACCAACGATAACACAACTCCAGACCAGAAATCTTTGGGTGATGCAAGCACTTAACTTATTTGAGGGCTGATGAAAAGGTTGAAGGTTGTTGGTTTAAGTTCAGGATGCCGCAGAACAAAGGCCTGGCAATCTATTAGTGGAAAATCAGCCCCTGAAATCTTTTAGCCCGGTTCGACTCTGCCAAGCATAGGGTCACCACCAATTGAAATTATCCAAATAGTAACTGATATTTTACTGTGTTATGTTGTTATATACCACTTAGTTGGCACTGACTCTAGCAGGTTTGCAGAGGCTGTAAATTGCACTAGGGAGGAGATTGCCGTCTGTCCCTAATGGAACACTTGGTGGATTTGAACTGTGTGCTTTTAGGTTGGCAGCACAACTTTCCAGTATGCTACCAGAACTCCTGTTTTTACTGTAAACCTACAGAAACAAATGATGAGGTCCAGCTGTCAGTTTTAACCAGCTTTTCAGGGAATTCTAATGTACATTCAGGTGTGAGAAGCCGTTTTAAATGATAAAGCCAAACTTAATGTCCTGTGAGAGCTCTGGTGGCCTAGTGGCAAGAATCTGTGCTGCAATCTTGAAGGCACATGGTTCGAGGCCACCAGCTGCTTCGCAGAAGAAAGTCTCCTCCTATGCAATTAACTGCCTCTGAAAACCTGCTGGAGGTTCAGCTATAGGTTGGTTTTGACTCTATGGTACACAAGTGTCCTGTACCCAGGCAGTCCTTTCTGGGAAAGTGTAATAGTTTCACCCAGTATTGCCTCCTTGTTTTGCTTTGCAGCAGCTCATATTTTTTAAAAGTACCCAGTGGTGGTGCACAGAAGCAGTCCACTTGGTGGCCAGAGTGAATGCTAACTACCTCGAGCTTGCAGGAAAGGGTCTGCAGCAGAAGGGAAAACCCTGAAGAGAGCACCTGTGTTGGTTTGTGTCCTGCACCAGATGAGGGAAACCCTGTCCAGGTGCCCACTTGAGTCACAAGGTGTCGTTGTGATGCTGTGATACACAGCCTGCAGCCTGAGTCTGTTGGGCAGTTGGAAGTGACTGGGAGGGGATTCGCCTGCTCAGGGAGCCTGTGAATGAGCAGGCCCTGGGCTCTGCCCACACTTCTGACGGTTGCACCCCAACCCCCCGTCACTCCCACCCCAAGCTGTCAGAACCCAGAGGTGCCTGTTCTGGTGCCAGCGATCTTTTTGATTGGTGCAGGAAGTCCATTCAGGCCTGCCTTGCTTTTAATGAGTTTTGCAAGCAAGTGGCCTCTTCCTGTGACTCATTCTGCCTTTTGTGCACCGGAGATTGTGGTTTTAAGTTTCACTTTGGAAAGTAACCACCATGTCTGCTGCTTTCTCCGCTGCTGGAATCTGAACAAGCTACATTCATTTTGCAACAAAGAAATGTAAATGCAGGAGAGCCAGTCATATTTCTGCTCTGATTGTGAAAACATCCTTTTCCGAGATGGTTGACAGAGCCAAGCTCAGAAAAGACGGTTTACATTTGCAAGGATCACATTCATTAGAGCATTTTACATTTTCTTTTCCAGAGTGGCTCCATAGCTTTGTGGGTTGTCCCCCCCCCCCCGTTTCTTTTCTTCTGGATTTATATTTAAAGGATTCATATTTATCCTAAAAATAAACAGTACTTGTTGATGGAGTGAAGCGGTCAACCTCTGATTTGCTGCAGGAGACTTGGTTTTTGGATGAGAACTTGTAGCCTTGCTTTCCTGAAGTAAATATAAGATTATAATAGAGATAATTTCTTGTGCAGTAAGATATTTTTCCTCTCAACACTCCAGGGAAGTGAGTGTGGTTCCCCAGTAGGTGAATTTGTTAGCAGTGGAGGTCACATGCTCAAATGTTGTTGTTAGGTGCCATGGAGGACCCTCTTCCTCTGACCCTCCGTCCACCTTTCCTGGCATGATGTCCTTTTCCAAGGACCACCCCCTCCTGACAACATGCCCACAGTATGTGAGATGAAGTTTCCCCGCCCTTGCCTCTGAGGAGCCTCTGGTTGAGTTTCCTCCAAGACAGACTAGTTTGTTCTCTTGGTAGTCCATGGGAGGGGTCTGGTGCTTGTTGTGTACGTCTAGTTGTAACTGACCCATAGCTTACCCTCCTGGGTGGATTTTCAGAGGGAGTTAATCGCACACACAGGAGTAGATTGCCCATCCTTTCATAGAGCAGCTGGTGGATTTGAACCACATGCCTTTGGGATTGCGGCACAGCTTCTTGCCATTAGGCCACCAGTGCTTCCTATGGAAGAATTAAGGGTGGATCTGGTGGTGTCGTCCATAGGGAGTTGCACTGCTCACAGAGAGACCACACCTCTGGTGGTTTGACTCCACCAGCAGTTTGACAGGGCAAAGATGGGCAATCTCTTCCTGTGCAATTTACAACCTCAGAAAACCCAATGGAAGGTCAGCTATAAGTTGATTCCAACTTGACAAGAAGAGAGAAACCCGAAATAAAATTCAAGGTCTTTAATATAATGCAAATTATTAACTCAGGAGACAGGAGACCGGTCAGCATTATTTTTAACATCATGCAAATCATTAGCTACTAACTGAAAGGTTGGAGGTTCAAGTCAACCAACAGGTGCCCCTGAAGAAAGGTCTAGTGATCTACTTCAAAAAAACCCAAACCCCAGCTATTGAAAACCCTGTGGAGAATTCTGTGCTGATACACATGGGGTCCCTGTAAGTTGAAATCAACTTGAAAGGGAACTGATTTTCATCCTCAAAGGTGGACAACTCCTCCCTTTTCTGGTTATGGGAGGTGGGGGCTGCATATGTGGTCTTAACTGCAGAATCAGCTAGCTGTGCCTGGATACCTGGGGAAGAAAGAGGGTCTGTTCTCACTCTGTGGGGCGCACCATGGTGGTCCTGCGTGCGGAGACCAAGGACAAAGGCCGGCAGTGTCTCACCATCTCACCCACACAGAGCCACAGAGGAAGGAGCCTGCGGTGAGCTGTGCCCCAAACCTGCACGCATGCTTTCATTCTCTTACATAACCTGGAGGGTACACTCATCTAAATGTAGACTTGCACGTTTTAAGGGAGGTGGGTGGGCAATTCTATTTCTAGAGAACTGAAGTCAGTTTTGAAACTTCTAATCATGGTTTTGCTTTGAGAACAAGCTGACAACTGGTCAGGCATGCAGCCTGTCAGGAGTGTGGAAAAAGACATCATGCTGGGAAAGATAGAGAAAGAAAGGAAGACACTCTGGAAGATGGAGTGAGACGGGAACTTCAGCAGTGGGCTCGAGAGTGTCACAGACCAGGTGAGGATGGCTCAGGATAGGACAGGGTTCAGATCCGTGGTTCACAGGATACTTGCATATCACCCTGGATGACTTCGTGACTATATCATGGTGGATCCAGCGACACCTAACAACAGCACCAGGGCAGAAGAGGGCTTCCCGGGGCAATTGGCCTGGGCACCACTTATTCTCCCAGGCGCCTCTCGTTGCAAGAGCTGCAGGGTTTGTAGCAGAGCAGCCTTAGGTTCACTAAGTACTGGAAGCAGAGATGGAGGCAACCACACGTTGGTCAGCACACCCTGGGCTTCCTGAGGTGTTCTTAACATCCAAGGAAGGGAGAAGATGGGACGAGATAGCCGTGGCATTGATCTCAGAGGTGATACGCGATGGTCAACATCACGTTACAGCAGCGTGAGTAAGCTTCCCTGACAACCCAAAGGTGGGTCATTTGAATCCATCAAACTGTTCCATGGGATAAAGATAGGCAATCTCCTCTTAACTTACAGCCTCTGGAAACCCACTGGACGGTCAGCGATGAGCCATTTCTGACTCAACAACGCACAACAACAACATATAAAAGTTGGAATTTAGACGCAGGAGTGTCAGTGTACACTACATGAAAATACACACTATGAAAGAAACAAGTATTAAAAATGAGATGCTCTGTTTGTGGAACGATCTCATCTGGCTACTTGTGTCCTGAAGAATAAGATAATGGTTCTTTGAAGGCATCTTTAGAGAGTTACCTACTTTTCAATGTGTCGTTCGAGGTCAACAGTGAACTCCATTCTAGCAAGGACATGTCCTTTATATACACACACACACACACACACACACACACACACACACACACACACACTATATATATATATATATACACACACACATATATAAATATAAATATAAGTATAAATAAATATATATGTATTTAACAATTCCCAGAAACAAACAAGCCTTTTGTGAGACAAAGGACTAAGTTTGGATTTCTGTCCCCGGTTTCTAAAAAGAACTCCAACTGTCAAAGTCTTAAAAAAAACCCTTACACATGTGTGAACAAACTTGGGAGTGCCCAGTTCACTGCCATGGCAACAAACCTCAGGAAAGGAGGCCTGAGGCGGCCTTGACTGCCACACCCTCTGAGGTAGAGAGTTGCTCAGGGAACCAGCTCCACGGGCTTTGATGGCTGATAGGGACCTCATGTTTTCTTTACATGTGGGGCAGAAAGGATACTATTTGCATAAGCATATAGTCAAGGATTTTGAAGCTCTGTCTGACATTTTGGGCGTGTCTCAAGGAGGGACCAGTCCTTGAAGAGGAACATCATGCTTGGAAGGGTGGAGGGTCTGTGCAAGAGAGGAAGACCCTGGATGAGCTGGATTGACTTGGTGAATGGGGTAATGGGGTGGTGTGTCAGAGACAATGAGCTTGGCTCAGGATAGAGCAGGATTCAGAGGTGTTATGCAGAGGGTCGCTAAGAGTCACAAATGACTCAATGGCACATGGCAACATAGGAAATCAAAAGGGGAAGTCTGTTGTCAGGGACTTTGCCACAATGCTAAAGAGCCAGGATGTCAATCTAGAGACTAAAATGCACCTGATCCAGGCCATGGTCTTCACAATTACTCGCTATGCATCAGAGAGCTGGACAATGAATGAGGATGACAGAAGAAGAATTGATGCCTTTGAGTTGTGGTACTGGAGAATTTGCTATTGAACATACCACAGACTGCCAAGAATACAAATAGGTCTTGTCTTGGAGAGGGTGAAACCCAGTTTCTCCTTGGAGAAAAGGGTTTGAAGCTCTGTCTCACATACTTTTGGACATGTGGCCAGGAGGGACCAATCCTTGGAGGAGGGTATCATCTAGGAAGGGTGGAAAGACAGTGCAGGGGAGGAAGACCCTGGATGAGATGGATTGACATGATAAGTGAGGCAATGGAATTAGATGTGTCAGAGTCAGTGAGACTGGCTCAGGACAGGGCAGGGTTGAGAGCTATTGTACATAGGGTTACTGTGAGTCACAGGCAACTTGACGGCAAATAACAACAACATAGTTCATCTAACTGATTCTACGTGGCCAGCGGACACTAGCAGGTATCCTTTCCTGGGTAAGAAAAGAAAAGAAATTTTCTTTCTCTGAAGAATTCTCTGTCTCTACCAGATATCAGAAGTCAGAAGTAACTGCTCCATAAAGAAACTTCACCATTTGTATATAATCTGCTTCTGTTTGTAAGCAGTAAAAGCTACTTGCCACTTACTAATATGTTTTCAAGGAAGCTCTGGTGATCTAGTGGCATGAAGCTGCACTGTAATCCCGAAAGCACACAGTTTGAGGCCACCAGCCATTCTGAAGGAGAAGGATGGGCAATCTCCTGTGTGAAAACCCACCCCAGAAGGTCAGCTATGGGTTGGTTCCAATTCAACAATAACAATGAATTTTCTTTTTTAAAATTTGTTATTAGTTTCAATGAAAATTTACAGAGACTTTGGGTTTCCATTAATTCATTGTTGCACTTTTCTACCCTCCCAACCCTCCCCCCTAGTACACTACCCTCTTGGAAAAGTAAAAGAAAAATTCTTTCATTGTTTTACAAACCCTCCCCCAGGTCCACTCCACCATATAGCCATCACTTTAGACTCCTGCCATGACAAAAATACCTAATCACATATCCCTTTTAAACAGTTTTCTCCCTCATCTGTTTCAATGCAGTATACATTATTGAACCCATCTTTCTCAGTCTCCCCTTAACCCTAAGGTCAGTCCTGTTTTACAACAGTGGCACCATGCAGTATTAGTCCTTTTGAGACTGAGATACTACACTCAGGATAATGTCCTCCAGGCTCACCCATTTTGAATAATATTGCATGAGCTCCTTGTTTTTCAGTGCAGTGTAGTATTCCATTGTGTGAATATACCACAGCTTCTCTATCCATTTGTTTGTTGATGGGCACTTAGGTTGTTTCCAACTCCTTGCTATTGTGAACAGAGCCGCGATAAACATGGGTGTGCATATATCTGCTTGGATGTAAGTTATGGTCTCTTTAGGGTATATTCCCAATAGTGGAATTGTTGGGTCAAATTCTATTTGCAACTTTTTGAGAAACTGCCACATCGCCTTCCACAGTGGTTGCATCATTTTACACTCCCACCAACAGTGAATAAAGGTTTCCGTTTCTCCAAAACCTCGCGAGCATTTGTTGCTTGCTGTTCTGTTAAAGTTTGCAATTCTGACTGGGATGAGATGATATCTCTTAGTTGTTTTAATTTGCATCTCTCTTAGAGCTAGGGATTTTGAACATTTCTTCATGTGCTTGTTAGCCATCTGAATGTCTCCTTTGGTGAAGTGCCCATATCCTGTGCCCATTTTTTCTATTGGATTATTTACCTTTCTCTTGTTGTGGTGAAAATGAATTTTCAAAGAAATGTGTTGGCTATTTCATAGGGACTTGGGCTGCTAACCTAAGGACTTCATCAGGTCAAAGCTGCCAGTGGCTCTTCAGGAGAAATGGTCAATCTCCTTCCTTCTTATTTACAGTCTTGGAAACTTAGTGGAGAATCAGCTATGAGTCGGTTCTGACTCATTGGCAATGAGAAATAAGAAATGTGTGTCTGGTAGCTCTTATGGCACTGTGATTTTAAGGGATTTGACTGCTAACCAGGAGATTGGTGGTTCAAACCCACCTAGCTGCTCTGAGGCATAAGGATGAAGCAACCCACTTCTGTAAAGATGACAGTCTCAGAGACTCTGTGGGCCAATTCTACTCTGTCCTGCAGGATAACTGAGTTAGAATCAACTCCATCACGTTGAGTTTGCTTTTGGTTAGTGTGTATTCAATCTTTGATATTCATGGGACAAGATATTTATAGGAGACTCCATGTTGGGAGTTTTGGTGGCTAAGTGGTAAGGCGTTGTGCTGCTAACACATAGGCACGTGGTTCAAATCTACCAGCTGCTTCTTGGGACAGTCTCCTTTCATGTGATTTACTGCCTCTGAAAACCTACTGGAGGGTGAGCTATGAGTCAGTTCCAGCTTGATGGCACACAATAACAACAGCACATCAGTGACTGGTACCTTTTTGCTGTTGGCATCCCAGCTACCTAAAGATTGGTAAATACAGAGCAGCACAAGGATTTGGTGTGCTGTCCCACATCGCCATGGATAACAGGTGGTGGCTGGGCCTGAGGTGCACAGGCTGCCAACCCCGGCCTCCTGCATGGAAGGTGAGAATTGTACCACCGAACCACCACTGCATCCTTTGGAAAAAAAATGGAGATCTGGAGGACTTTGTCTAAAGTCCTCCAACAAGGCAAAGTCAACGTTAGAACCCTGCTCTCCCAGTCACATGTGACATCCGTTTCCTCAGTCTGTGTGGACGGGGAAAGTCCACAAAGGTGCTATGGCCATGAGGGTGCGTGTGGGCCACACACTCACAGTTCACAACCGCACCTGTCTGTCCTGTCTGAACTGGAGGAGGTGAGCGGGCTCAAAGCAAAGCTGTGAAAATGGCTTTGAGCAGCCTGTATGTGTTACTCAGGGCTGAATCATTGTGTGTACATTTGCTTTGTAAAAAGCAAACAGATTTTTAAAAGTGGGGCAAGCACTTCCTGTTTTGACCAGAGACAGATGCAAAGCAGACCCTGTTCTCACCAAGCTGAGCCTAACCTTCAATTCAAAATTTCTGCAAGGGCTCAGTTAATGCTTGCATGGAGAAATGGAGCTCTTGTCAACTGACTCAAAACTGAAATTCACTGTCACTGTGTGAGTTCCAGCTCACAGCGGGTTTCTGAGGCTGTAAATCTCAGTGGAGAGAGACTGCCCATGGAGTTTCCTGTGGGTTCTAACCACCAGAGTCCTTGGTCCTTTTGGTCAACATTGCGACGTAATAAGTACTAGCCCATTTGTCAAAGCTCTCTCCTGACTGAACCCAAAGGTCTGCCAGGGCACCAGGGCACCTGCTGAGGAAAAGTATTTGGACCACAAGGCACTGGGCTAAGTTCCTCTTGTTTTCTCTTCTGATTTCTGTTCTTTGTATCATGATATATGGGAATGGCACTCTCTTTTTGTTTCTCAATCCCGGATGCTAATTTGTTTGGGGCTGCCAATGTATTTTATAGGGAATACTGGTGGCCTAGTGGTAAGGATCTACGCTACAATCCCAAAGGCACACAATTCAAATCCACCAGCTGCTTTTCTGGAGAAGGATGGACAATCTCCTGGATGATTAATGGCTGTGTGATTTACTGTCTCTGAAAGCCTACTGGACAGTGTGAGCTGTGGGTCGGTTCAGACTCAAAGGCACGAAACAATAAATATGTATTTTAGGGGCTAAGAGCACAGAACTAGGAGGTGTGCAAAGGTTTGGGTTTTTTTGTTTGTTTGTTTTAAAAAAAATTCCAGTTTTCTTTCTGCTGTTGTAGAGTTACTGAAATGTAGCCCCCCATCAAATGCTGTATTCTCCAGTACCCATTCTGTCATGATGAAATCACTCCCCTCCTCTATGATCTACCATCATCTGAAAACCCCAATAGGTGCAACAGGATAGAGGGTGGAATAGAACAATCCCTAGACCTATCACAGGAAATGGAACAGTTTTTCTAGGGTGTGGCCTTTAAGATAAAAGGGCAAGGAGAAGTGAGTGGACAAGAGTGTCAAGAAATAATCATGATGGTTGGAGTACGATCTGTTGGACCTGGGCTCTGTGAGGAGGAAGGTTACTGATATTGAGGAAAACTAGAACATGCAGACATGTCCTAGCAAAGTCTGGCTTTATAGACTGTGAAGGAAACAAGGACCCTCCCCCAGAACTGACAGGATCAGGCTGTCCCCTAGAGCTGGCTTCGTGGATTTGTTAGTTAAAGCCATTTGTGGTCTCAGGTATAGCTGCACTAAATAAACAAGCCACACTCCAGGTGGGACCAGTCACTGTTTCTTGCCAAAGGGGCTGTGAACAATGTTATCTATCAATTCTGGACCAAAATAGTTAAAAAAGTAAATGTGCTTTTTCTTCCTTGCCCATATCCATTGACTGGAAGCAAAGGGTTTGAAGGCAAAGTTATAACATAAAAGAAACCTGGATTCTGGAAACATGGTTTGGAAGGTGGCCTGCCAAATACTAAGATAGACTCTGCTGTGAGTCAGAAATAAACTCCCATGATGTTGAGCCTCTGAGAATTAGAGGTTTATTTGTGACAGTGGTTATGAGTTACCTAACTGATGCAGGGACAAAAGAAGAAACGAGAGAAGAGGTTCTTGTAGAAGTCGAACGGCCTCCAATAGCATGAGTGCAGATCAGACTTCAGCAGCAGGGTGGCTACTCAGGCCTTCTAGAAGGTTATGGCCAAGGTGATTTCTGTGGTTTCTTCTCCTCTGTGGTGTAATTATAAAAGTCCTTATGTGGCATTTGACTACTAAATTGAGGGTTGGTGGTTTGAACCCACTCAGAGGTGGTTGTTATGCACTGCCGTGCCACCTGCAACTCATAGTGACACTATGTACAACATCTATGAACCCTGCTCTATCCTGAGCCAATCTCATTGTGTCCGACACACCTATCCCCAGGACCCCAATCACTGAGTAATCCATCTCAGCCAGGGTCTTCCGCTCTTGTGCTGTCCCCCAACTCTCCCAAGCATGAGGTCCCTCTCCAAGGACTGGTCCATCCTTACAACTTGTCAGACGAAGCTTCAGAATCCTTGCCTCCAAGAAGCAGCCTGGTCTCACCTTCTCTAGGTCAAACCTATTTGTTCTCTTAGCAGTCTACTCAGTACTCTTCTTCCACACCATAGCTCAAAGGCCTCAATTCTCCTATGGACAAAAAAAGAAGCCTACAAATCCGTTCTCATTAAGATTACGCAAAAACTCACTTATTGCCATGGAGTTGGAACAGACTCAACTGATCCTCTAGTGGGTTTCTGAGGCTATCAAATGCGTAGGTAGAGATTGCCCACCTCTCTCCCTTCCAGGGGCTTCATGCCTCCAGAAAGGCGTAGCTTGACAGTTACCAGTGTAACTCCCTAAAGTCTGGGCCCCCAGAGCCCATTCATTAAGATTACAGCTGAGAAAACCCTATGAAGTGCTCAGCTCTGTAACATGATGTCAACATGAGTTGAAATCAACTCAACAGCAGTGGGTTTAGATTCTTTCAAAGCTTTGAGGTTGTTGTTATTAGGTGTCAGTGAGCTAACTACAACTCACAGTGACCCCATGAAGGACAGATCTGAACCTTACCTTGTACAGCACTATCATTAAGACCTCTGTCAGGCTCAAGTCCATTGTTGAGGTCACTGTCAAGCCATCTCTGTGAGGGTCTTCCTCTCTTTCACTGACCCTCTGCCTTTCCAGCATGATGTCTTTTTCCAAGGATTGGTCCCTCCTGATAACAGGCCCAAAGTGTGTGAGATGACGCTTTACCCTCTTTGCCTTTAAGGAACAATTCGTAAAGTTTATTAGACTTCATCCTGTGTTCAGCCTGAATGAAAGCAAAGCAGGGCACAAAGGAAGATGCCCACCTCTTGGGATGAAGGTGGTGAAGAAAGCAGGTTTCAGAAGCAGGTTTCAGAAGCAGGGAGGAGACGATCCACACAATTGACCCTTGGAAATGTCAGCTCGGAGGAAACAGCCATTCACCAGGATATGTCATCACCTTCATCATCTGAGAATATTGTCAATATTGGGAAAGAAAATAGAATGTCTAAGGTAAAGTGAGTGGATTTAGATGATGATATTTTAGTCAAGGTAAAGGGGAATTTAACAGACTGGAGAATTTTGACAGTGCAAATGACACGCGGACCACTACTTTTCACATGGTTGAGTTTTAACGAAAGAACACTAAAAAATGACTTTGTGTATCCTTTGATTCCAAAACCATTTTTCAAAATTACTGATTTTGAACTCTTAGTCTGCGTTGTTGTCAGGTGTCTTCAGACTGACTGCTGCTCATAGCAAGCCGGTGTCTGATCTCGTACCACCTTCATAACCTTTGCTCTGCCTGTCCCCATTGTTGCCGTCCCTGTGTCAGTCCAGCTCATGGAGGGCGTTCTGCTCCTGCCCAGACCATCCACCTTTCCAAACATGATGTCTCCTTCCTAGGACTAGATCCTCTTGATAATGTAAACCACTTGCATTTTTTTTAAGAAAACATATTGAACTGTAATTTTCATTGTTTCTTCTTTTAAAAAATATTTTTATTGGTTTTTATACAATACTTCACTTATGTTCCACACACTCATTTACATTGTGTCTCATATAATCATCTCTGTATCTTGGATCCCATGTAATTAATCACCATTAATTGATGCCATTTATTATACCGTCTTTTCAAGTCCCCATTGAACCTTTCCCATTCCCTCACTCTGCTCCCAATCCACCCACTAAACTCTGCTATCTTAATGTAAACCACCCTTCCACTTCTCCTTCTCCTTCTTCCTTTCCTCTTCTCCTTTTGGACATTTATATACATCTTACTAGTTATCCTTCTATTTATACAAGAATGGTCTTACGTAGTATTTGTCCTAATGACACTGAGTTCATTCAGCAGAATGCTCTCTAGCCTCTCCCATACTAGAAAGTGTTTTACAAATCCTTATCCCTGAGTGCTGCATAGTATTCCATTGTGTGAATGTACCACAATTTCTCAGTCCACTCATTTGTTAGATATTTGGGATGTTTCCATATTTTTGCTACTATGAATAACACTGCTATGAACCTAGATGTACAAGTCTCCTTTTGTGTCTCAGTTCTAATTTCCTTGGGGTCTATTCCTAGCAATGTTATAGCTGGATCATATATGAAATTTCAATGTTCATGGCTGCACTTCTTTAAAGACAGATTTGTTTGTTCTTCTGGTAGTCGAAGATATACTCAACAGATATACAACACTACAATTCAAATGCATCAATTCTCAGTCGTCCTTCTGCATTGCCTAACTTTTGCAAGCATCTTGGTCTTTAAAATGGACATCCTGATTCTATGGGACTCTGGGAAGAATATCTTAATCTGGTTTACTAGTTGTTCGATATATAAAGAGTCTGTGTATCTCACATTAATTATTTCCAGATGCTCTCAGAAGGGAACTGGCTGAACACAAGGGTGTAAAGGCCCCCTTCCCCCTCTTTAATTTCTCTTTGTTCTTCCACACTTGGGCTACAAGTTTCATTTTTCTATCTTAGACTCCTATCTCATCATAGAATTGAGCATAAGTCTGTGTTCCTTAGTTAAGTGGATTTGTATTGTTTTGCTTGTAGGCAATACTTGTTGAACATTTGCTCTGTGGTAGGTCCATATTGGGGGTCCCTGTGTGGCACAGATGGTAAAGAACTTGACTACTAACCTTAAGCCACTTTGGAAGACAGACCATTGTTCTAGTCATTGTCAACTCAATTTTAGACAAGTCTATTAGACAAGTCAATCAGACTTCTGAAAAATTGGTTGTTGACAACTTTTGGGATGCAGTTGTAATCTGACACACATGGGCCTCCGTGAGTTGAGATCAAGTTGTAATCTGACACACATGGGCCTCCGTGAGTTGAGATCAACTTGATCGTTGCTGGTTTGAGGTAGTTTTTTTTTCTTCTTTTTTTCCTAGCAGCATGCTAAGTCCTGTCTAGGCAATGTAGGGAGTAGAAAGAACAAGGTCCCTGCTCTCCAGGAACTCATGGACTGAAGGAAGGAGTCAAGTAAAAACAAAGATATTCCAAGGGGGCAGAGGTAAGTGCTGTGGGAGAGAAAGAATTTACTCTTCTTTAATATCTTGAAATCCCTTTTCCCAAATCACTGACAGATACTGATGAGTTGACTTTTCATATATACATGTATTCGGACCTGAAGGTATAAGACGTGAGTAAGACAGAATTCCTGCTATGGAAGTCTGTGCCTGTATATATATACGTGGAAAGTCTAAGGCTCTTATAAAATGCATGAATTCAACACACATTTTGTGTACACCCTCTATGAGGTGGATTGATTCAGTGACTGGGGTAATTGGGATGGGTATGTTGGAGACAGTGAGATTGGCACAGGACAGAGCAGAGTTTTGGGCTGTTGTACATAGAGTGGCTATGAGTCTCAAGAGACTCGGCGACACATAACAACAACAACAACAACAACAACAACAACAGCATATTGGAAATAATTCTGAATGCTTGGGGTTAGTTTAAAAAAAACCCAAAAAACCAACAACCAACTCCCCCCCAAAAATAAAATAAAAAACCAAACCAGTCAAAACGAATGACATTTTTGTCCTCAATGTCTGTCCTTAATTCTCTTTGGAGGACAGAGAAAGGAAATAAATAGCATATCAAGCAGTTATAAGAGCTACAAACAGGAATAAAATTGGGAGGCAGGGAGGACTGAGTGACTATTAGTTTCTGTGGAGTTAGCTCTGATTCATGGTCACTAATGTCCAAGAGAACAAACAGATGTGTCTTAGAGAAAGTGCAGCCAGAGTGCTTCTTAGAGGCAAGTATGGTGATGCATCATCTCACAGACGTCAGTCATGTTGCGAGGAAAGGCTGATCCTCGGAGAAGAACACGATGCTTGCAAAGGTGAGGGGACAGCGAAGAAGATGAAGACTCTCAACCAGGTGGATTGACTGCAGCGATGGGCTTGAGTGTGTCAGAGATGGTGAGACTGGCACAGCATAGGACAGAGTTCAGATCTGTTGTTCATCATGGTGCTGTGAGCTATACTTGATTCAGTGGCACTTAACAGGAAGACCACGTCCAACAGAACCATAACATTGTCCAGAACTGCAACCTCTACACTGTTCCTGCTATGCTCCAATCTATTGCTGTAGCTCCTGTGTATTTTGAGTGCTTTCTAATTTAAGGGGCTCATTTATCTCCTTATACTATTTTGATCCATAGGGTTTTCATTAGCTCAATTTATGGCTTAATTTAGTGATGAGATGTGGTGCAACACATTAGGAGCTTGGAAGGAATTTAGGATAACCTTCAATTCCCCACAGGGACATGTGAATGCATCAAGGAGTATCTACAGAGTCTAGGATCCCAGGCATGCAGAGCCAGTCAAGGGCATGGACCAGGCAGGTGTAGGGCTCAGCTGGAGACACGCTGAGTGGTTGATCCCAAGTGATATAAGGGAGCAGCAGAAAACATGAGTGGTCCAGGTAAACAGTAGTATCTCAAACAGGGTGGAGGAGGACGTTCCATTCCGATATGTCCCAAAATAGCCACATTGGTTTAAAGTGGCTTCGTTGTCCTTGACCTTCTCTCAAAGCTAATGGTTTTGTTACCTGTTCATGAAGGGGCAAAGCCCCAGGGAGTGGAAAGACTCCCTTATTTGCAGGCACCTAGTTTCTATGTTGAACTGCAAAAGGGCTAGTCCTGCAATCTCGGAGCTGCCCAGAAGCCCAGGTCAGAGAGCAGTAAATGGAAACCCTCTAGGTTTCTGCTCTCTCCTTTGTGCAATGTTTTAGCCCATAACTGGCTGAGTAGGTTTCTGGTTGTCTTCAGATCTGTGCAGAAATAGGTAGAACATCATTTGGCCATAAATCCAAGTCTAATCTCTATTCTTAAGAGTCTCAAGTCTAATCATACTCTTCACATGGGACCAGCTTGTCTTTAAACTGTTGACATCATCAACTCAGCTTGTCTTTGTGGATTAGAAAAACCCAGACCATGAGTTCAACCACAATAAGGCGATGATGGAGGCTTTCATCGCTCAAGAGACTTTGTGGGTTGTGGAGGGAAGAGATTGTTTTACAAGGGATATTCCATCTTCAGTGATATAAATAGAAAACTTGAAACGGAATGATCAGGAATGAAAAATGCTGAAAACATATGGAGTCAACTATGCTGACAAAAAGGGATAATTAAAGACAGATTCCTATTTGATTGGGTGTGAATGTACCTCGAACACTTTGGAGAAGTGGAAATGAAAACATTTTAAAGACAGCATGAGAGAACCTGAAGATATGTTGGTTTTTGTAGTAAGTTGTTAGCTGTTGTCAAGTTAGCTGGAACTTTTGGGGATCTCATACATATCGAGCAAAATATTGCTGGGTCCTCCACCAATCTGATGATTGAGTGGGATCTTTTTGACTGGCTAATTCTTGGAAGTGGATCTCTGTGTTTTCTTCCAAATCAATTCCAATGTGAAAGGCACATTGAAAGCTGATTAGCATCATGACCACGTGAAAACAAACACTGAGAATTCTACCACTGAACCACCCCATCTGATAAGATACAGAGAATTCAGATTCCTAAGGCATGCAGGGAGACAAATTCATTGTCTGACAAACTATGGATTCATTACTAGTACCCAGAATCTCTTACTATTCCCTAGAACCTCTTACAAGACTGAAAGACTTCTGAAAAGTTTTCTTGCTGAATTTCTATTTCTAGGAAAACACAGCAAACAATGGAACAGATTCACTGGTATTCAAATAAGGCTGAAACCAAGACTCTTAGCTTCTTCAAACATTTTCCATTTATTTTCCTTCTACGAATTCCCCAACTCTGGTGTTTGGCTGGAGTCTGGGCTGTACTTACTGTGAACTGGCTTTTCCCAGCATGATTGTGCTTGTGTAACTTTTATAGTCGTTTGGAATTTATTTGTTTTTATTTTAAAAACATTGTGTGTGTGTGTGTACAGAGTTGATCATGTGGTTCTTACTAGCTCTTTAGACAAGTGGGACACATACGTGTATTGGTATTGGATTTCAGCTCCTTTGGCACTGAAAGAATGAATCTCTCTGCAACTGTAGGTAGTTGAGGAAATGGCAGCCCTAGAAGAAATCTATCTGCAAACTATGCCCACCAGGAACATATCTTTGTAATACTGAGTAAAATGAAAAATTTTAAGGAGGAATTTCATTACGTTTTCAAATTATTTGTTTCTATATGGAAATTAAAACAACGGGGCAGAATTGAGAGAGTCCATATTTGGGTTCTGGGAGTAAGATGCACAGTCTTCTTCCAGAAGATTTACAGCTTCAAAAACCTGGAGAAGGGCTGACATGAGTCAGAATAGACTTGGTGGCAGTGAGTTTTTTTGTTTTATCCTTGAGATCTCTGCAGGGCAGATGTTAGACAATGCAGTGGAACTTATTTACAATGCGAAATAAAAGAGGGATAACTTTTCAGAAGAAGGTACAATGTGACATTGGAGTTAATTGAATTAATATCCTATATCCCCACTCTCCCCACCCCCAATCCGGAACCTTTTGGGATACAAAAGAAACAGTGGTTTTCCAGCTGCTGTCATCCCCTCTGGGGCTCAGCTGCACTCATAGACACACCAGATGATGGAATCAGGCCAGTGAATGCATCCCAGGTTCTGGTGGTGGCAGTTCCAGCCCCCACTGGTCTGCATTTGATCAAACGGAACAGCCCGGAGGCCTCAGGGAGACTGGAAACATCCAAATGTTATTGTAACAGCCCACTCGTGGACTGCCGTCCTCACAAGCTCTGCTGTGCTGAAGTCCAGGGTTGCAGCCCCTGTGTTAATATATCTTGTTAAGGGTCTTCCTCTCCTTCACAGGCCCTCTGCAAAGAAGGCAGGGCTTTGCTCTGCTGCACATAGGGGTCCCTGTGAGTTGAAATGGACTCAATAACACCTAACAACAGCAATAACAACTCACTGATTGTTCTAAAATTTGCAAAGTTGTCCTCCGAAGAGACATAATTTTGGTAAATCTTGTTCCCCCCCCCCTTTTAGATGTGCAACATTTCAGTTGGACCATGGATTTGTCACATCTGCATAACAGACAAGCCCCTCTAAGGATAAATTAAATTTCCTATTAATTTAGCTAAAGATGCAGACATCTTTTGGAGGCGAGGTGGACACATAGAACAGAGAGCAGGAGAACATACATCACATCTCATAACAGCTTCCTGTAACGCTGGACTTGGTCTAATAGAGGGAATTTCTTTTTTTCCTTTAAATTTCTTATTATTCCACAAATAAAAAATAAACTAGATGCCACTGAGTCAATCATTCTGACTCCTAGTGACTGAATGTGAGTAGGTGGACCTGCCTCCACTGAGTTTCCACAGTGTGATCTTTTGGAAGCAGATCATTAAGGTCTTCCTTCTAGAGTGCCTAAAGTTGGACTCAAACCACCAACCTTCTAGTTGGTAGTTGAGCATTTAACTCCTTGCATGATCCAGAGAGTTAATGCTTCACAATGCTCCAGAAAGTCCAATTGACACAGTTCGTGTTAACTTTGGCTTACTCACATTCATCACTGACCTGCAGGCTTTCAGGACAAATTCATAGCTGAGTTTGCAGATGATTTTGGAGGCTGTAACTTGCACAGGAAGAGATAGTCCATCTTTCTCCCATGGAGGTGCTAGCAGATTCAGAGAGGCACCTCCTCTGAGTTAGCGGGGCAACCCCCTGGTGGCCTGACTTTGTCGTAATAATCTTTTGTCTGAATCTTTGATAGAGAGTTTGACTGGAGACCCATAATCACAAATCCATTTTTACCCAAACTGATATTTAGTGATGTATGTATATATTTATGGACAGAATGGGGCAAAGTTGAGATCTGTTGTCTACAGGGTTGTTATGAATCTTAGTTGACTTGATGGTACCCAACTAGAACAAGATTTACTCATATAGGGAGCTCTGGTGACCTAGTGGGTAAGAAACTGCACTACTAACCCAAAGGCATGCAGTTCAAATCTGCCAGCTTCTCCATGGGACAAAGAATGACAGTCCCCATCCCATGCTGTTTGCAGCTTCTGGAAACTTCCTGTGGGCTCAACTATTAGTTGGTTTTGATTTGACAGGAATGAATTCAGTTTGAGTGTCCATCCATCCATCCATCCATCCATCCATCCATCCATCCATCTCTTCTCTCTATGTAGATTTATTTACTGTACTGCTCTCAAGTAGGTTCTAACTCATGGTGATCCTTAATCATCTTTCTGAGCTGTAAATATATTTTTTTAAATATATTTTTAAACACTTACTTATTACTTTTAATAAGAGTTTACAGAGACTTAGGGTTTCCAGTCATTCATTGTTGCACTTTTCTCTCCGTCCACCTCTTCCCTCCAAATCACTCTTCTCCATGAAAAGAAAAAGAAAAACTCATTGTTATGCAATCCCTCCCCTCAAGTTCACTGCACTATGCAGTCTTCACTCTGGACTCCTGTAATGACAAGAATACCCATTCATATGTCCCTTTTCAACAGATCTCTCCCTCATCTGTTTCAATGCAATATACATCTTTCCTCTCCTCCTTTTCTGTCTTCCCTCAACCATGATGTCAGTCCTGTTTTACAACAGTGGCCCTATGCAATATTTGTGGGTTTTTGTGTGTGTGTTTTTTTTGACTGAGATATTTCACTCTTAGCTGCAAATCTTTAGGGAAGAAAACTGTCTGTCTTTCTCCCATGGAATGTCTAGTCCTATTTCTGACCTGTAGGTTAGCAACCCTACGTGTTACCATTATACCACCAGGGCTTGTGCGTGCGTGCATGTGTTTGTGTATGAGTTGTGTGAATTAACATTTTATTGTGATTTGAGTGAACGTCAATAGAGCAAACTGGTTTTCCGCTCAATCATTTAGGGAGCTCTGGTCTAATGGTAAGAAGCTGCACTGCAATCCCAAAGGCATGCGGGGGGAATCCAGTCATTTGGACATATTTTATTTCACAACATAGATTAAAATCCCAATTAACATTTTCTTTTAACGCCACTTGCTCACTTCTTCCATATAATTATTTTTCCATTGACTTTTCTTTTCTTTGTGTGTATGTGTCACAATTTGTTGATCCATTTATTGATTTTTGGGAACGTAGGTTGTTTCCACCTCTTCCTATTGTAAATAATGTTCCAAACTTCACTTTGATGATACCTAACAATGATATTTTTATTTCTAACTTTTTTAGAAATCACCATACTACCTTCCATAGTGTTTGCACCATTTTACACTCCCACCAACAGTGAATAAGAGTTCCAATTTCTCCACAACCTCACCAGTACTTGTTGTTTGCTCCTCTGTTGAACTTGGCTATTGTTACTGAGGTGAGATGATATCTCATAATTATTTTGATCTGCATCTCTCTTAGAGCTAGGGGTTTTGAACATTTCTTCATGTGCTTA
>NW_006399759.1:34342904-34354958 GCF_000299155.1 Elephantulus edwardii | reverse complement strand
GGGATTTTGAACATTTCTTCATGTGCTTGTTGGCCATCTGAATGTCTTCTTTGGTGAAGTGTCTGTTCATATCTTGTGCCCATTTTTCTATTGGATTATTTACCTTTATCTTGTTGTGGTGTATTTCTAACGTTTTAAGGAAATGTCATGCTATTTTCCACAGTGGTTGTACCATTTAATACCGGTATTCTGATGAAAGAGAAAGCAAGATTATTTAGCTTTTTCATGTGTTTTCCTTTTTAGAAATTCCCCAAGTCCCTGTTATGGTGTATGGCT
Source organism: Elephantulus edwardii (assembly GCF_000299155.1). Taxonomy (NCBI): domain Eukaryota; kingdom Metazoa; phylum Chordata; class Mammalia; order Macroscelidea; family Macroscelididae; genus Elephantulus; species Elephantulus edwardii. The sequence goes on along the minus strand of NW_006399759.1, from coordinate 34,354,682 downwards.
AGGATTTGAACTATATTGTACTGTGAATGTGGTTTTACTGTCAAAATTTTGCTTGTTTAATTTCTTTTGGGGCATGGGCTTTACTTGGTTTTGTTCCCCCCCCCCCCCTTGTGGAAACCATGTCTTTATTGATCCGGTATTTGCCTTGAGGGAAGGTGACTGCAGTGCCTTTCCTCACTTCCTCAACGAAGTCAGCCAGCAGCTCATTCTCAGCCAAGCAGATCAGAGGACTCTCCTTCAGGCCCTTGTACTGACATTCTTAAACATGCTTGGCCTCATTGGTCATTCCCTGGTCCGTTTGTACGCTTGAGCTTGACTGGAATTGAAGGCAGTGAAGTCCTTGGGCTCCCTGTTCACCTCCAGCTTTGTTGGGCACCAGCAAGATGGAGGACCTGGGCCATCCCCTTGGTGCCACTCACACAGGCCATATTGGTCAGCTGGATAGTGATACTGCAGGTGGAGCTGGCGTGGACCCCTCCTGGGTCTGCAGCAGCACTGTCACTGTGTCATTCACATTGGTTTCACAGCATCTTCCAGTGCCCACTGAGGACTATAGAGGTGACTGGATGCAGTAAGTCCCGATGTCTAGTAGTGGCCCCTCCAGCCTACTCCAAGTCCACAGTCTGGGGCTCAAGAGTGAGGTCCACCCCGAAGGTCTTCCAGAATTCACTGGGCCAGAAGAGCCCTCAGACTCTCTGAGACAGGAAAAAAAGCCGGTCCAGATGGCCTCCATTAGGAGAAGGACCCTGCATCAGGCCCCGACAACCATTTCTCGGACTTCTGCCACATTCACATCCATGGGTTTCTCACACAGAACAGTATCACCACATACAAGGCACATCATCACCTCAGCTTTCTGTTGGGGGTGTTGGGTACCAATGTGGGCCACCTGCACGTTCGGGTCCTCGGCCAACTCCTCGGAGGAGCCATAAGCCTTGAGGATGTCATGTTTATGCACGAATCTCTTTGTCCCGCTGAGGTCCCGGGCTGCCACCACCTGATGTTGGGAGCGAGGAGCAACTGCAGCACGGCCGTGTGGTCGCTGGAAATGAGGCTGATGGACACGATCCCCCATGGAGTGCCATAGCTGCCACCCAGAGTCCCCACATCGGAATTTACTTGTTTTTATTTTAAAATTTTATGGATGGAAGGAGTTCTGGTGGCCTAGTGGCAAGAAGCTGCGCTGCAATACCCAAGGCTCGCGGTTTGAATCCACTAGATGCTCGGTTGGAGAAGGAGGGGCAATCTTCAGTCAGATCTGATTTGACAGTACACATACGAAAAAATAAGAAAATAAAATTTTATGGATGGAGGGGAGTACTGAGATAATCTTGTGACTCTTACTGTCTTTCTGTTCCCTCCCCCCCTAAAAAAGCCAATTTCACCAGCAATTGTGATTCTTTTCGTGTTAAAACATTGTATCCTTGTCACTGAAGCTTGGGAAGTACTGTTTTACAGTCCCACCTGCAGTGTATTAGAGTTCCAATCTTTCCACATTCTAGTTATTATTCTTTTTTTATCTTATTGAACTTTGCTGTTGTTGGTGGGATGAGAAAGGATAGCTCACCATTGGTAAGAAGCTGTGTTGCAATCCTAAAGGCATGTCTGCCAAAGTTCGAGTCCGCCAGAAGCTCTTCTGGAGAAGGATGGGCACTCTCCCACAGTGTGGTTACTACATCTGAAAGGCTGCCGGAGGGTCAGCTATGGATCGGCTCTGACTGGAAAGCACACAACAGCAGCAGCTGATGAAGGAGCTCTCATGGCCTGGTCCATATGGAGATGAGCTTCTAACCCAAAGGCAGTGCTTCTCTGGGGCTTTGAATCCACCAATGGCTCTGTAGGAGCAAGGGGTGCAAGCTCCTCTCACAGGATTTACAGCCTCTCAAAAATGAGAGTGGAGCTCCCTGATTAAAACAAGCTTGGAAGAAGGAGTGGCATCCACTTCCATAAGAGCTTGCCTCCAGAAACCCTATGAACATGGAGAGAGACAGAGAGACACAAGCATTGAGGAATCTCCTTCATAGGGTCGCTATGAGTCGCCTGCTACTCGACGGCACTTAACAACAACAACAACAACAAGAGTGTCTTTTTATACTCTTTTTAAGAAGTCTTTGACACACGTTAAGGATTTAATATTTGCCAGATTATAGTCATCTAATCTATTTTGTATGGGCTAGTGGTAAGCATCTGTACTAAAATCCTGGAGGCATGTGATTTGAATCCACCAGCTGCACCACAGGAGAAGGATGATCAATCTCCTCCTATGTGATTAACTGCCTTTGAAAACATGCTGGAGGGTCAGCTATGGGTCAGTTCAGACTCTATGGTAAACAACAACAACAACAACAACAATATATTTTCTACTGTTTGTGCATTTTTTTACTTATGCTTGATAGCTTTTTTATGCCATAAATTAGGGTCTCTAAGTTTGTCGCCATTTTATCTTTGATAAAGTAGTTACAACATTTTATACTTAGATTTTTGAACCATTTTGGGTTGTTGTTTGTTGCTGTTAAGTGCTGTCGAGTCTATGAACAAAAGACCTGAGCACTTGTATAACTTTTGTCATTTCTCCAGGTTCATAGGTTTTCCAGTGGCAAGCTATTTTGGAAGTGGATGCTACCCCTGCTTCCAAGCTTGTTTTAATCAGGGAGCTCCACCAAACACTCTCCACCATGAGTAACCATTATTGCATTTGGCATATCAGTGTCACAATGTTCAGCATCACAGCAACCACGAGTTACCTCTATAAGTATTGGCTTAGTTTCTTTTTCACTACAATTGGAAATCAAGCTTTGCCAGCACTATTAAAAGATGGTATTTTCCTCCATTTAGTGCATTTTTACCCTTTTTCAAAGATCAGTTGTCTGTAGGTGGATGGATTTACTTGTAGTGTCTATTAATTTCAGTATATATCCTTAATTATATGGAGACATTTTCCTTCTTTTCTTATTTTGAAAATTTCTTTAAAAATTAGCAGTTCATGGATCCTCCTTTCTCCCCATTGGTCTATGTGTTTGCCATGGTAGAGGTTTTAGGCTGATTTGACTACTGTGGCCAAGTAATCGCTGTTGAAATCAGGAAGCAGGGAGCCTCCTGCTTTTCTCTTCTTCGGTAGCACTTTGCTTGTACATGGCCTCCCACCTTTCCATAAAATGTTAAGGATTTGGTTCTTTAATCTCCTTCAAGGAGGTTTGTGGGATCTGGATTGGCATGGCATTATATTTATAGATTACTTTGCATAGTGCTGACATTTGCACGATACTAAGTCTGCTGAACATATTATGCACTTGTTTATATAGCTCTCTTTATTCTACAAGAATGTAGCTGTGTTTTGTAGTTTTCTTGTATGTCTTTTGTCTCTCTGGTTAGATTTATTCCTAAGAATCTTTTTTTTTCTTATTAGTTGCCGTGGTATTACTTATTTCTTTAAAGTTCTCTTTTTTGGTGTAGAGGAATCCAATTGATTTTTATAAGTTGATCTTGTACACTGCTATTTTGCTGAATCTGTCAATTAATTACAATAGCTCTTTTGCTGAGGATCCAATCACATACAGTAGGGATAATTTTACTTCTTCATTTCCAATCTGTACTGCTTTATTTCCCTTTCTTTCAGGACTGCCATTGCTAGGACTTTCAATATCATGTTGAGTGGTAATATGGCGCATTATCTCAGGTTCCCACTGCAATGGGAACACTTTTAGTCTCTCTCTTTTTCTTTTTTTTTGTCCCATCCCTGCTTCCATCATCAGTCTCTCTATTTTGAGAAGAATTAGTTTTTGAAAATTTTGAGACTATTAGTTTTTTTTATATATCTTTACTTGTTGTTGTTGTTGTTGTTATATGCCATCGAGTCATGTGCGACTTATAGCGACCCTATGTACAATAGCCCTAAACTCTGTTCTGTCCTGTGCAAATCACACTGTCTCCAATACACCCATCCTGATTACCCCAGACACTGAATCAATCTACCTCATAGAGTGCCTTCCCCTCCTGTGCCGTTCCTCCACTCTCCCAAGCATGATGTCTCTCTCCAAGGACCGGGTCCCTCCTTACAACATGTCCAAAGTATGTCAGATGAAACCTCAGAATCCTTGCCTCCAAGAAGCCGCCCAGTTTACCCCTCTCCAGGATGAATCTATTTGTTTTCCTAGCAGTCCATGGTATCCTCAATACTCTTCTCAAGCACCACAGCTCAAAGGCATCAATTCTCCTTCTATCTTCCCTAGTCATTGTCCAACTCTCTGACTCATAATAAGTGATTTCAAATACTGAGAAATTTCCCTTCTATTCCTATTTTGAGAATTTTTTAAAAATTAGGAATATATGTTGGATTTTATCAAATGCCCTTTTATTTTCTTTCTTTATGTAGTGGATTATGTTGTTTTTCTACTTATCAATATTCTTTGTGTAATAACCGCACTGGCTATATTTTATTCATTGTGCATCTCTCAATTTATTATGCTTCTTTTTTTGCAGAGGTATCCTATGATTTATGTAAACATTAAATGTTTGCTGACATAAAGTTGTAACTTGTGGAATTACCTATTTGCAGGTATTTGTTTTAATGACCATGTAAAAATGTTAGTAGCTTCATGTTTAGTTTTCCTGAAGAATGATATCTCCCATCTATCATTTTATAGTTTACACATCATTGCTGTCCTCATCTAACCAGGGGCTGTGTAGACATTGGGAGCTTGAGGTGGGAGATTATAGTACTTTATGGTGGAAGGAATAAAGATTTATTGATAATTTCCAGAGTGTCAAATGCACTGGTTAGTGCACCACTTATATCGTTAACCCACACCTTCTCTGGCAAGTATGTGTTCTCATTTCTATTTCAAAGGTGATAAAACTAAGGCTTTGAGTGTTGAGTGGAGTAGGTCAACAACTTAACTCATTGCTGTTAAATTAGAATGGACTCAGAGTTGACCCTTCAGAGCATTTTCAGACACTGAAAATCACAGGGGAAAAGATTGTCCATCCTTCTTGCGAAGAGCAGCTGATGGATTCAAATTGCCTATTTTGGGTCAGCAGTTCAACTCCTTGCATACACACTGGGCCACTAGAACTCCCTTCACTATGGCACTAACTCACACTCTTCCTGCTTTGAAAAACTTCTGATCACTTCAAGGGGAAAAATCTGGATGTTCCCCCCCTAGATTTCACAATGTGTTATCTCTTGAAGATCATTCACCAGGACCCACCAGAGTGAGTAGGCAAGTATTCCTGTATAGTTGGAGGGATCTGAACGCAGCCAGGCTGGTTTAGTTCAGTTAATCAAACCAGCATTACTGAGCAACCAAGTTCAGTTTATCTGAGAGGAAACATTTGAAAATACATGACTTATGCCCTTTGGTCCTATTAAAGATAGATGGGCAGAAATACAGAGAAAATATTTAGAAGAAAAAAGAAACAGGATCTAGCCTTGAGCAGGAATTTAGAACTGTTAGCTGTCAGGTGAGCTGTTACTGTCATGCAAGTCAAACTTTAATAACTTATCTGTACTATTGAAAAACAATTATAAAAAGATTTATTTCTTTTTTTGGTTGCTTTTAAGTTTTTGTCCTCTGATGGACGATGCCAGTGATAGAGAATTTACTGTGCTCTTTCTGTGCAGAATATTAATTAGAAAGAACGAATAGACTTGTTAAGTGTTGTTAAGTAAAAATAAGGTACAGAAATTGATGGGATATGTTTCAAATAAGAGATGCAGCCCTGTATGTGCTCCCTAGTCTAAGCTAGGAAATTTGGAGGACAGTTGTTTGGTCAACTAGCTGGAAGAGATTCATTTTAGTTCCCATTTCCAAGAAGGACACTCGGATAGAAGGAGGAAATTATTGAATCATAGCGTTAATATCACATGCAAACAAAATATTGCTGAAGATCATCTAATGATCTGGAAATGTCTGAAACAGTACATTGAGAGAGAACTTCCAGAAATTAAAACTGGGTTTAAAAGAGCCCACAGCACCAGGGATATCACTGCTGATGTCAGATGGATGCTGGCTGAAAACAGAGAATATCAGAAGAATGTCTCTTTGTGTTTTATTGACAATGCAAAAGCGTTTGACTGCATGGATCATAATAAATTATGGCTCACATTGAGAATAATGGGAATCCCTGACAACTTAATTATGCTCATACAAAACCTATATCTGTGCCAAGAAGCTGTTGTCTGAATGGAGCAAGAGAACACTGCATCAGGAAGGGTGTGCTCCAGGGATATATCCTTTCTGCATACCTAGTCAATCTGTATGTTGAATAAACCATTTGAGAAGCTGTACTCTGTGAAAAAGAATGTAGCATCAGATAGGAGAAAGACTCATCAATGAACTTCATTTTGCAGATAACATAATAACCTTGCTTGCTGAAAGTAAGAAGGATTTGAAACACTTGCTGTAGAATATCAGTGACAACAGCCTTCAATATGGATTACATCTCGACATCAAGAAGGCAGAAATCTTTACCACAGGACTGAAAAGCAACATCATAATAGATGGCGGGGGCAGGGGAGGGGTAGGAAGATGGAAACTGGCAACAATTTCATTTTACTTGGATCCACAATGAATACTTTTGGTATCAGCAGTCAGGGTATCAGGAAATGTATTGCATTGGGCAAGTCTGCTGTCAAAGATTTTCCAAATTATTGAGGAATGATGACTGAGGTGTGCCTGATTCAGGCCACAGCCTATTCAATCCCTTGCTATCCATCGGAGAGCTGGACAATGACTAAGGATATCAGAAGAAGCTTGATGCTTTTGAGCTGTGTTAGAGAAGAGTACTGAAGATCCCAGGACTACCAAACCCCAAACAGATATGTCTTGTAAAAACTGTAACCAGTGGGCATGTTACTAGGAGAGGCTATTCCTTGGAAAAGGACATTATGCTAGGAATGGTGGGGTGGGGGGTAAGTGAGTGAAAGGGAGACCTTCAAAGAGATGGACTGACATGCTGATACAGACTCAGATGTATCAGAGATAATGAGAATGGCACAGGATAGGACCGGGTTCAGATCTGTTGTTGTTAGAGTTGTACTTGACTCCATGGCACCTAACAACACAACAATAGAATTGACTTTGAATCACAACTTGTACTAAGATTATATTAAGGGTGAGCTATTGACTTATGTTAATGTGAAATGAATAAATGTCAAATTTTAAAATGAATTAATGAAAACTGTAAAATGTAAAAAACAGGTTCAAGGGAGACTTCAAAGAACAAATAAATACAGTGAATCACAAATCTGAATTTGCTAATAGATGCAAAACAGATCAATGTCCACAGAGCAATAATAAATTGCATCTCTGAGGACAAAAAAATGTATTTTCATGTCCACAGACAAGTACAATTTGCATCACTATAATTTTTCTACAGTTTACAGAATTGTAAGTGGTGCAAAGATGTGCCAAGTACAAATAGCCTGGAAGGATACTGTAGAAAGAATACACGGTAATCTATGTCCTCATTTCAGAATAGTTCATAATTTTCCCTGACGGTAGGATTGCAACTTTGTGCACAGTCACAAGTCCTCATTCATAAAATAGAGCTGTTGCTTCTTCTCTGGGTTGCATCTAAAAAATGATGGTATTAATACATTGCCTGACCCAGTGCATATACTCAATCAATATTCTTTCTCTCAGTTTTTATTCCACCAAATTTAAGTGTGAACTTGCTCCCAACATATCTTTTCATTCATACATTCAGCATTTCCCAAATGTCTATTATGTTAGGCATATTTTATGCTAATGAATAGCTAACGACCCTATAATGAACACATCAGAGACCTTGAGGAGCTTGTAAGGGCTGGTTGAAGAGACAGACAAATAAGTAAATCGGTGATTATGATTTAGTGTGACATGTACAATGATGTTGGAAACCCTGGGAGATTATCTCAGAGACATGTAATAGAAGCTAGAAGCAAGGACTCGGATTAAATCAGGTATGTTTTTAACTTAGTAAAGGGCTCTATTCTTTTTGTTTGATAATTTCCTCACTCTGTTAGGTCAACTTCTTTGGAATGGGAACAAATATCGAACTCTTCCAGTCGGTTGGCCAGCTGACTGTTCTCCAGATTTCTTGGCACAACTTAGTGGGCACATCCATGGCAATGTCTGTTTGTTGAAATATGTCAATTGGTACGCTGTCAACTCCTGGAGACTTGTTTTTTGCCAATTCTTTCAGAGCAACTTGAACTTCCTCCTTCATCACCACAGGCTCTTGCTCATATGTTATTTCATAAAATTCTTCTGTGTCAGCCAATTCCTTCTGATACAATGATTCTGTGTACTCATTGCATCTTCTTTTAATGCTTCTTGGATCTTGTCACACTCTACCCAAAGCATTCTTAAGTATTGCCACTCGTGGCTTGAATTTGTTTTTCAACTCCTTCAGCTTAAGAAATGCTGAGAGAGTTTTGCCCTTTTGATTTTCTGCCTCCAGCTCTTTGCATGTTTCATTATAATATATTGCTTTGTCATATTGAGCTGCTCTTTGAGATTTTCTGTTCAGTTCTTTAATTTCTTGATTTCTTTCTTTAGCTTTGGCTTCTTGGCACTCTAATGCGATACTCAGAGTCTCATCTGACATCCATCTTGGTCCTTTCTTCCTCTTCAGCCTTTGTAATGATCTTTTGCATTCTTCATGGACGATATTTTTTATATTCTTCCACAGCTCATTTGGTTTATGCACATTGGTGCTCAAGTCTTCAAACCTATTCCTGAGACAGCTTTGAAATTCTAGTGGGATTGATTCTAGGGATATTATGGCTAATGCTAGATGGAGCATTGCAGAAAGCAGAGAGTACTAGAGGAATGCCCATCTGTTCTTCATTGACTATGCAAAGGCTTTTAACTGTGTGGATCACAACAAGCTATGCCTCACTATGAGAAGAATAAGAATTCCAGAACATTCGATTATGTTTATGTGAAACCTACACTTGGACCAAGAGGCAGTCATCAGAACAGAGCAGGGAGACACTGCGTGGTTCAAAATTGGGATGGGGGTTCACCAGGGATGTATTCTGTCTCCATACCTTTTCAATCTTTATGCAGAACAGATCATCCAGTATGTTGGGCTGTCCGAGGAGGAATGTGACATCAGGATTGGTGAAGAGTCATAAACAACCTGTGCTATGCAGATGACACAACTCTGCTTGCTGAAACTGGGGAGGACCTGAAGTTCTTCCTGCAGAAAGTCAAGGACTGTAGCCTTCAATGTTGATGGAAGCTCAACATCAAGAATACAAAGATTCTCTCCACTAGGCCTGTTTGCAACATTATGATAGATGGTGAAGACATTGGGATTGCTAACAGCTTTAATTTATTATGCTTGGCTCCACAATCAACACTCTTGGTACCAGCAGCCAGGAAATTAAAAAGACAAAATGCACTTGGAAAGTTTGTAGTCAGGAACCTCTACAGAATACTGAAAAGCAATGATGTCAGTCTGGAGACTAAATGTGCCTGATCCAGGCCATAGTCTTTGCAATTACTTGAAGAGTATTAGATATGCCATGTACATCCAGGAGAACAAATAAGTTCATCCTGTTGTTGTTATGATGTATTGTGGAGTTTCCTGCGACTCAAAGCGACTCTATGTACAACAGCTCTGAACTCTGCTCCATCTTGAGCCAACCTCACTGTCTCTGACACACCTACCCCCATCATTCCAGTCACTGTATCAATCTACCTCATAGAGGGTCTTCCCCTCCTGCACTCTCCCAAACATGATGTCCCTCTCCAAAGACTTATCCCTCCTTGCAACATGTCCAAAGTATGTCATGTCAGATGGAGCTTCAGAATCCTTGCCTCCAAGGAGCAGCCTGGTTTAACCCGCTCCAGAATGAAACTGTTTGTTCTATTAAAGTCCATGATATATTTGATACTCTTCTCCAGCACCAACCAGAGCTCAAAGGCATCAATTCTCCTGCTATTACCTTTTATCATCCTTATTCATTGTCCAGCTTTCTGATGCATAGCACATAGTTGTGAAGACCATGGCCTGGATCAGGCACATCTAAGTTGACAGCCTGATTTCGTTACTCTTCACTACTCTGAAGATGTCCTAGAGAGAGTGAAACCAGGCTGCCCTTCGGAGGCAAGGATTTTGAAGCTTTGTTTGACATACTTTGGACATGTTGCAACTAAGAACCAGTTCTTGGAGAGGGACGTCATGCTTGAGAGGGTAGAGGGACAGTGCAAGAGAGGGAGACCATCGATGAGATGGATTGATTTAGTGACTGGGGTAATGAGGGTAGGTGTGTCAGGGACAGTAAAGTTGGGACAGGATAGAGCAGGTTTCAGGGTTGTTGCACATAGGATCTCTATGAGTCAAAAGCGACTTGATGACCCATAACAACAACAACAACAACAACAACAACAACAACAACAACAAAGGAGTCTTAGTGGTGCAGTGCTGAAGTGTTGTTAGCTTGAGTTGTAGAGCATTGCCACGGGGAGCTCTGGTGGTCTAGTGTGAGGAGCACTGTCAACTCAAAAGTAGGCAGTTCTAATTCTTCAGCTGCTACCTGGGAGAAAGATGGGCCCTTACCTTCTTTATGATTTACAGCCTCTGAAAACACACTTGTGGGTCAGTTATGAGTTGGTTCCGCCTTGACAATAAATAGCAATAACAACTCCTATATATTAAAACAAAAGAACTGGCCACTCTCACTTTGTTTTGCTTTTACAAAGCTTCTTTTGCTTTAATAGACATAAAAGGGAAAATGGTACACTCTTGTGCTGTTGTGGTAGGAGCTAAAGGTTACAAAACCCAAAATTGGCTGGAAATTTATCAGAAAAACTAAAGGCAGGGTATCTGGAAGTGAGAATTTAAGGATTTAAGAAACTAATGTCAGGATAGGAGCTTAACAATTGCTTGATTGATTAAAGGGAAATGCTATTCCGTTTATTACAGCTGGTGACCACATGGATTTTTCCTGTCACGTTAATAAAATTGCTTCCTCAATCGTGACTGGTTTTGAAGGTCTATTGTAAAAGTTCATCGATAATGCATCTATCAGGACCCTTTGGGATCAGGCTATGACATCTCGCATCTGTTAGGTCAGAGTGCAAAAGGCTTTTTGTTCATAGGCCGTGATTGCCTGCACCTGCCAGGCCTCAGGGGAAAGGATATCTTCTTTATGGTCTATAGATGAGTCAACAATGAGTGTAGAGGAACTGCTGATAGAAAAATCAACTTCCAAAATACAGCATTGACTACTTATCCTATTTTTACAGTAATGGTCTTATGCATCAATGTAAAAATAGTAGGCTAACTAGTAAGACATATATGGGAACCCAAGGGGAAGTGGGGTGGGAGCAGCGGGGTGAGGATAGCAGAGTGAGATAGGGGGCAAAATCACAGAGTTGCATAATTTGATAGGTGAAGGAGGGGGTAGAGGAAAAGGGAAAGATCCAGTGGGGACCTGAAAAGACAGGGTAATGAGGGGCAAGGTCTAAAGGTGATTAATTTTATAAAACTTAATGCATAGGCATGGTTATATAAAACACAATGTGAATGAAAGATAGTGTTAAACACAATGTATGTGAACTTTGTAAGCAAGACATATAAAATAAAAATAATAGATTCAGCATTGACTCTAGATGCATGTCAAGACTTTAAAATGGAGTTGAATATACCACAGCTTCTCTAGCCATTCGGGACAAATATTGCATGTTGCCACTGTTGTAGAATGGGACTGTCCTTGGGGTTGGGGAGAGACTGAGTAAGATGGGTTCAATAATGTATACTGCACTGAAACAGAGAAGGGAGAAA
>NW_006399759.1:34336862-34340304 GCF_000299155.1 Elephantulus edwardii | reverse complement strand
AAACTAGGCCAGGAGCTGATTGTGGAACAGACCACCAACTACTCATATGCAAGTTCAAGCTGAAGCTGAGGAAAATTAAACCGAATCCACAGGAGCCAAAATATGACTTTATAGAGAAGATTAAATGACTTAATATTTATTACCACTTGGAACAGTACCCATCACGTAGTAAGTCACATATAGTTTTATAACCTAAAGTTCAACAGTTTAAATCCACCGTGTGTTCTGTTGCAGAAAGATGGACAATCTCTTCTTCTTGTAAGTTTTTACAGCTTTCTAAACAGGATGGAAGGTTGTTATGAGCCAGAATCAACTGGACCGCAGTGGACTGATATTATTTAATGAAAATAATACACATACAGACTGAGTTTCGCACGGAAAGCAGTAGTTGTTGTTGCGTGCTCTCAAGTGGGAACCAACACACAGCTGACCTTCCAGTGGGTTTTCAGGGGCAGCAAATCACACAGAAGGAGATGGTTCATCTTTTTCCTGTGGTGCAACTGGTGGATTTGAACCACATGCCTTTGGTATTGTAGCACAGATACTGACCAGGCCACTAGAGTTCCCTCCCTGACAGTACCACCAGCTGCTATGTTTTTATGTGCTGAGTTGGAACAGACTCAGCTGACCCTCTAGTAGGTTTTAAGAGGCTGCAGATTACACGGGAAGAGTTTGCCCATCTTTCTCCCTTGGAGCAGCTGGTGAATTCAAGCTTCCTGTCTTTGGGTTGGCAGTGCTGTTCCTTACCCATTAGGCCACCATAGCTCCCTTACTCACGAGGTCATTGAATACAATAAATGGGTACTGACTCCTTTAGGAGAAATCCTGTCTCATCCACCGTGTTCACTGCTCCTGTCTCACCTGTTGACTGTCGTTGCACTGTTAGGAATTGTACCTTGAGACAGGGAGAGGTAGTCCCATTTAACCTACACACAGGGTGGCAACCCCAACACTGGACCTGCCCTTCTCTGTCTCCATCATGAGGGTGGGCTCAGTGGTTTCCAGTCTGAATGCAGTATACAGGTGAATCCTCTGCGTTTAAAATGGACTGCAGTTAAAAGGCTCCTACAGACCCTTACTTAAGCACTCACAGGAAGTTAAGTTGTTCATTTAAATATCAATTTCCCAGAAAAGCCTGCTTTTGTCAGATCTGCAGAATAAGAGCCTCAGAAGGAATTTTTAAGAGTTTCTACCCAATTAGAGAAAGGATTGCTGGTATTTCATCTGGGGCATGGCCTTCAGGACATAATCTAACAATATCAATAATAGACTACTGAGGTAGCACCTGGAACAAGATTAGAAATAGATGAGGAGGAGCAAAGTTCTTGGATCTGGCTGGAGTCATTCTTCCTATGGCGTTTTTAGTATCTATTTTAGGTCATGCACAGCATTTTACTTCTGGATGGATCTAGAAATGGCTTTTTTTTTTTACTATGAACAAAACCCCATTTGCCCCTCACTTTTTCATTCTTTACATAGTAGGTCATGTGATTCTATGATTCAAAGTGGTCAAGGACCTCTCCAGAATGTTAAAAAGTAGTGATGTCAGTCTAAAGACTAAGGTGTGCCTGATCATGATCAAAGCCATGGCTTTTCAGTTGCTTGCATCTGGAAGCTAGACTAAGGACAGGAGAAGAACTGATGCCTTTGAGTTGTCGTGCTGGGCAGGCCTGCCTGAAGAAAGTGAAGCCAGCCTGCTCCTTGGAGGCAAAGGGTGGTGAAACTCTATCTTACATACATTGGGCATGTTGTCAAAAGGGACCAGTTTTAGAGAAGAATATCATATGTGGGAAGGTGATGAGCAAGTGCAAGAGAGGAAGATCCTCGATGAGATGAATTGACACAGTGTCTGTAGCAAAGGGATCAAGTGTGTCAGAGATGGGAAGGTTGGCTCAGAAAAGGACAAGGTTCAGAGCCATTGCTCATAGGTTTGCTATGAGTTATAGGCCATTTGATGGTATGTAACAACATGTTAGATCAGGCACCAGGATGAATGCTTTATGTTTATTAGAAGGTAATTCTTCAACCTTCTATTAAGGGAAGGACGATGAAGGTCACACAGCTGATGTGTAGCTGACCTGGGATTTGAATCCAAAGGTGATGCCAAAGCTAAGTTACATCCCTGTGCACCAGCTAAGTGATGACTCTGACCAGCTCTTGGGAAGGCACCCTGGAAATACACTGTTCAATGGTAACTAAGAGGGCCGATGGCACTTAGGAGAAAGTATAACATGGTGAAAGCTTCGCTGTGATGGGGCTTGGTCACTTGCCAGGTGGGCAGCAGGTGCAGATGCTGTAGCTTGTTCTCCAAAGTGCTGGCATGGTAGAACACATGTCAGGGGTTCTGTGATGGTGGGTAGATGGATTCACCAGGACGAGCCAGGTGTGAGCAGGGAGGCTTTCCTCTCACAGCGTAAAGAACTCTGCAGAGGCCGAGCATCAAAGTGGTTTCCGTACAGTGTGTGATGCAGGCAGTGTAAGAAGTTTAGCAGGCACTGCTTTTTTTGGTTTATTGACCATCTGTGATATGTCAGGCACTGTGCTAAATGCATCGCAGTTGTTCTTCTTGGGCTGTTAGTCATTTCGGCTCTCAATGCCCTGGCTCGTTGTTGTTGTTGTGTGTTGTAGAGACAAAGCTTATTTATGACTGACCCTCCAGTGGGTTTTCAGAGGCTGTAAATTTCACGAGAGGAGATTGTCTATCTTTCTCCCACAGAGCAGCTCCTGGATTTGAAATGCCCGCCTTTGGGTTGGCAGCACAACTCCTTACCACTAGGCCACCAAAGCTCTCCACCTCTGCTTTATTAGAATAGCCTTTTATTAGGCTCTGGGCTTCTGGTCCCTGACCCTGCATCTCTATACTTAGAACAATCTTGAATGCTAGTTTACTTGTCTTTAGTTGCTTGTCATTTTCCATCTGGTGCTTTTTAGATGCAAGTGTGAGGAAAATTTATCTCACAAAATTTCGGTGTGTTGCCAGGAGGCACTAATTCTTGGAAAAAAAAAAAGACATCACACTTAGGGAGATGCAAGAGATGAAGACCTTTAGTAAGAGAGATGTGCACAGTGACTGCAACAATGGGCTTGACCATGGAGGCGACTGAGGCTAGCACAGGATATGGTTATGGCAAGATTCGTGTATGTTGTTCACAAGGTTGCTATGAGCCATAGATGACCTGTCAGCGTTTAACAACAGTCGCCTTTAGTTGACCCCATATTCTACATGGGGAAGCACAAGATCCCACAGACTACCTTGTTCTAATCCTTAAGGATCTCTCCCATTGCATCTTTAAATTTTTTTTTTCTCCACTGTGTCTTTTACTGTACCTTTTACCCAGACCACCGATCCCTGGTGGTACAGTGGTTAAAAAATTTGGCTGCTATACACAAAAACCAACTCAAGGTGGATCATGGACCTAGGACTAAAACCAAGGACTATAAA
>NW_006399759.1:34311737-34333451 GCF_000299155.1 Elephantulus edwardii | reverse complement strand
TAACACATATAAAATGTACAAAAATAAAAGTGGTGATGTTTATTGTAACTTGAATATATCGGAAGCTAGGACCTGCCTACAATTGACCCCTATCGCTGTCTTTTGGTCTCAGTGTGGTTGCTCATAGGGAAAGGGTATCATCAGGATATGCATAGTGTCAGAATAATTTCATAGTCTCTTGACTTATTGGCAGAGAACTTCTTCCTGTATCACCCTGGGAAACCTTTCTCTCTCTGGACCTTCAGGAGGTTTTCAGTGTGTGGGCTTGGCCTCAACATCTTATTTGGCTCAGAAATGTGTTCACGCAGCATTTGCTGAAGGCCTGGTTCACCAGCCATGCTTTATGCTATTGTACAGCTGAAAAGCTTGGCAACAACAAGAGCTCAAAAAACTCAAGCTCATTGCCATCAAGGCAGAATTGATTCATAGCTGACCCTCAAGTGGGTTTTTCAGGACTACAAATTGCACGGGAGCTGAGTGCCCATCTTTCTTGTCTAGAGTGGATTTGAACTGACAGAGAAACACAGCCTTTGAGTTAGCAGCACTATTCCTTACCAGCTGAGCTGCCAGAGCAACTGATCCCGAAATGAACATATCACAGGCCTTGAGATACTTCCTGGTTTTCCACAGGCCTTGAGGTACTTCCTGGTTTTCCCTTCAGTGTGTGACTCAAGTGACCTGGACTAGTGGTTCACAAAATATGGTCCCTGGGCTGGTGACACCAACGTCACCTGAGAACTTATTGGAAACACAGATCTGGGACCCCACTCCACATCTATGCAATTACAAAAAAAAATTCTAGTGGGGGAGGAGTGTAACCCAGAAATATATTTTAACAAGCCCTCAGAGGGATTTCTCATGTAGCCTAAAATTTGACAGCTCCTGGCCTGGATGAATTTTAAGTTCCCTTTTGGCTTTACTAGTCCATGATTCTCTCCTGTTATCTAAGCAGAGGAGAGATTTCATCCATTGCCTGCGTCATCTGGCATACTGACAAGGGGGAGAGGACCTTACACAATAAAAATGAAACTTCGGTAGGTATACAAGACCCTTTCAGGATATCACTTCTCATCAGCTGACGTCCACTTGCCAATTTCTGGAAGCCAAAGCTGAAAGGGAGACCCGTGGGAAATCCTGATACCTTGGCAGTGGACTGGTCTAAGAACAGATCCTGGTTGTCCCTGGAAGGCTCCTGCACCTGGAGATGGAGGCTGACAGCAGCTTTGTGCCTCTCAGAGTAGATACTGTTTCTCCCATTGGTCTCAGGCACAATGGGACGAGTGTGCTAGGCTGGCCCAGCTGTGGCAGTGTGCTCAGCTCTCCCTGGAAGTGTGCCCACAGCCTGAGAAGGGCCACTCTGTTTCCATAGGTGGCACTCCCACAGCCTGTTGACTGGTTTGTAGCTCGCCGAAGAAAAGGTCCACTCTCAGGGGCAGGCCTGCGGCTGTCCCAGGAACGGCTCTCTCAGGATCCCCACACACTGTACAGCTTGGTGGGGTCTCAGCTGATGGCAAACAAGGTTTTTATCATCACTTTTCATAATTGCTATGGAGCTTGAAGGAAAATCCCAGAGGTAATTTTGCTCTTTGACTAGTTGGTGCTGCAGGGATGGGGGCATTATATAAGACTCCTGTTCCCCCAACCTCTTGTCTAATAGAGAGGAGGTAAAAGGAAATTACATTTTGCTGGGAGAGTGCTTTGCGGCATGCTGGATGGTTTCTCATCTAGCTGGATGGTTTCAATTGCATAACACTCATAGCAGCATAGCTGTAGGAATCGATTCTAATTTCTAGATAAATAAGAAACTGAAAAAGTCAAACCCACTGAGCCAATTCTGACTCATGGTGACTCTCCATGGGATTTCTGAGGCTGTAAATATATTTTTTACATTTTTTAAAGTAATATTTTTTTATAATTCATATATTGGTCTCTCCTGGTGACATACCCAAAGTATGTGAGACAGAGCTTCAAAATCCTTGACTTCAAGGAGCAAACTGGTTTCACTGTCTCTAGGACAGATGTATTTATTATTCTCTTGATAGTCCATAGCATGCATGTCCAACACTCTTCTCCAGCACCACAACTCAAAAACATTGATTCTTCTTCAATTATCCTGAGTCATTGTCCAGCTCTCTGATGCATATTAAGCAATTGAGAAGCCCATGGCCTGGATCAGGCACACCTTAGTCTCTAAACAGACATCATTGCTCTATAGCACTACAATCTAATATATTCTGCTTTTTTTAAATATTTTTTTTAATTTAATGAATATTTACAGAGACTTTGGATTTCCATTTATTCATTGTTGCATTATATTCTGTTTTAATATACTCACAATAATGTTTTAAAGTAAGTATTATTGTCTCTATTTTATAGATAAAGAAACTGAGAACAAAGAAAGTACATTATCTCATCCTTACACAAAATAACTCCACTTGAACTGTAATCAAATAGACGGAGAGCCAAATGGATGAACGGATGTATAGTTGGAGGCAAAAACGACATTGGATCCAATTCTTAACCACATTTGTCTGTAGTGTGAATTGAGGGTGACCTGGAAAACCTGGCTCTGTGTTAGTGATCTCTGAATTTTTACTATGAGCAATCTTTGGAATTCTATTCTCTTTATCTCCCAATCCCAGGGAATTAATTTCTCTATGAGTAGTCTAGCCTAATGATAAGAAGCTGTGCTGCAGTTAGGAATGCAGTTCATATCTGCCAGCAGTCCCATGGAATAAGGATTGGCAGCCTCCTCCTGCATGATTAACTGTCTCAGAAAACCCACTGGAGGGTCAGCTATGGGTCAGTTCCAACTTGATGGCACACAACAACATTCCTGTACAAGTGAGTCAGTAGATGAGTTACATAACATTTGCATGATGAGACATTTGATGAGGTTTGTTATGGTTGTTAGGTGCTGTTGAGTCAAGTATGAACCACATGACCCTAAGAACAACAGATTAGAACCCCGTGTCAATGAATCTCATCAAGGGTCTTCCTCTTCTGCACCGATCCCCTACCCTTCCAAGCATGAAGTCATTCTACAAGAACAGATCATTGTGATTCAGAGTGTTCACTGGCTGGTTTATGAAAGTAGATTGCTGAGTCTCTCTCCCTACTCTTACTGACGAGTAATCCTGATTGAAGTATATTCAGTATCATCACAACATGCAAGCCTCTACTGACAGACACATGGTGACCGTGTCTGAAGGACATTGGTTACGAATTGAACATGAGTCTCTTAGGTGGAAGGACAGAGTCCTAGCATGGGTCCAACTCTATCTTAAGTCACCTTCAAAAGTCAGAACTGATTCATAGCTGGCCCTTCACTAGGTTTTCGGAGGCTTTACATTGTGGGGGAGGAGACTATCTTGACTCACCTGCCTTTGTGTTGGGTGCACAACTTCTTACCCACTAGGCCACAAGCATTCTCATAAGTCACTTGTGTGTGTGTGTGTTTGTGTAAGCTGTCAGATTGAACCTGACTCATGAAACCCACTGGTACTTCGAAAGGATGTAGGGCATCTAGAAGGTCAGGAGGCCGGCAGAAGAATCCTAGGAAGACAGTATGATAGAAGATGATGAAAGGAAACTTCACTTAGGGACAGACAATGTACCACAAGGGAGTGATCAGCACAATATTGAGGGAAAGAAAGGTACGGTGAGGTCCACAAGAGTTATAAACAACAAAGGTAAATATTACTGTATACACAGTCTGACGTTATCAGCACTAACAGACATTAACTTCTGAGTAGCTACATAGCCTGACAGGAAAGATAAACAACCCATCATCATATAAATTTGTTGTTGTTATTGTTGTAAAATGTCATAGTTGCTTGTCACACCACTCTAAGTGACTATTTCCATAGCTCTGAACCCTGCTCTATCCTGAACCAATTTCTTCATCTCTGACACACCTGCCCTCATTACCTCAGTCACTGAGTCAATCTGTCTCATCAGGGTCTTCCTCTCTTGTGCTGTCCCTCAAGCTGGTCCCTTCTTGTAACAGTCCCAAAATATGTCAGACAGAGCTTCAAAATCTTTACTTCCAAGGAATAGCCTGGTTTCATCCTCTCCAGGATGGACCTGTTTGTTCTCTTAGCAGTCCATGGTATATTTTCTTCTCCAGCACCACAACTCAAAGGCATCAGTTCTTCTATTGTGGTTAATCATTGTCCAATTCTCTGATGAATAGCAAATAATTTCAAAGACCATGGACTGAATCAGGTGCACCTTAGTCTCTAGACTGTTATCATTGCTATTTTGTACTCAGGAGAGGTCCCTGACATCAGACTTTCCTAATATAATTAATCTTTTTATTTCCTGGCTGCTGGTACCAATAGTGTTGATTGTGGAGCCAAGAAATCTGAAGCTGTTAACAATCTCAGTCTCTTCATCATCTATCATGATACTGCCAGTTAACCCAGTGGTGAGAATCTTTGTTTTCTTGATATTAACCTTAATTAACATTGAAAACTACAGTCCTTGACTTTCTGCAGCAAATGCTTCAGGTCCTTCTCAGTTTCGGTAAGCAAGGTTGTATAATTTGCATAATGCAGTTTGTTGATCAGTCTTCCTCCAATCCTGATGCCACAATCCTCAGAGAGCCTAGTCTCCTGGATGACCTGTTCCACATATAGATTGAAAAGATATGGAGATAAGAGTACATCTGCCCTGATTTTGAGCCATGCAGGGTTTCCTTGCTCTGTTCTGATGATATCCTCCTTGTCCAAGTATAGGTTTCTCATCAGCACAATCAAGTGTTCTGGAATTCCCATTCGTCTCAGAGTTAGCCACAATTTGTTGTGATCCACACAGTCAAGTGCCTTTACAAAATCAATGAAACACAGACATTCCTCTGGTACTCTCTGTTTTCAGCTTAGATCCACTTAACATTGGTGGTAAGAAGCTGTGCTGCCAATCCCAAGGCACGTGGTTTGAATCCACCAGGTACTTCAAGGAAGAAAGTTGGACAGTCTCCTCCCATGCAATTACTGCCTCTGAAAACTGGCTGGAGGGTCAACTATGAGTCAATTCTGACTTTGCAGTACATATCGATCACACACACACCACACACACACGCACCTACATATTTATATATCTATATATACCAAGTTTGTTTGGCTTTACAGTCAACACTCTCGGCACCAGTATCCAGGAAATTAAAAGACATATTGCGATGGGAAAGTCTGATGTTAGGGACATCTCCAAAGTACTGAAGAGCAACGGTGTCTCTCTGGAGACTATGGTGCATCTGATACAGGCCATGGTCTTGCTATTACTTGTTATGCATCCGAGAGCTGGACAATGACTAAGGAGGATAGAAGGAGAACTGATACCTTTGAGCTGTGGTGCTGGAGAAGAGTATTGAGGGTGCCATGGACTGCTAGGAAAACAAACAGATTCATCCTGGAAAGGGTTAAACCTGGTGGCTCCTTGGAGGCAAGGATTCTGATGTTTCATCTAACATACTTTGGACATGTTGTAAGGAGGGACAGGTCCTTGGAGAGGGACATCATACTTAGTAGGGTGGAGGGACAGTGCAGGAGGGGAAGGCCCTCTATGAGGTGGATTGATTCAGTGACTGGGGTAATTGGGATGGGTGTATCGGAGACGGTGCAATTGGCACAGGACAGAGCAGAGTTTACGGCTGTTGTACTTAGGGTCGCTATGAGTTGCAAGCAACTCGATGGCACATAACAACACAACAACAGCATATATACCTATGTTTGCTGTGAGGTTGAACACTGTGACACTGATGTGTCAAATGCTTTGATGGTTGGTTACCCAATGTGGACAGTGTGGGGTGGAGCTCCCTGATTAAAACAAGCTTGGAAGCAAGAGTGGCATCCACTTCTGAAATAGAGCGACTCCGGAAACCCTATGAACCTGGAAAGAGGATGAAAGACACACAAGCGTTGAAGACTCTCTTTGATAGGCTCGCTATGAGTCACCTACGACTCGACAGCACTTAACAGCAACAACAACAACAACAACAACATAATATCCCTAGTACCACTGCCTCTTCATCTTCACAGGCAGCATATCTGGTAGTTCTCATTTAATGTGCTGCTCCAGTTGTTTCTGGATATTTTTCAGCAGGATTTTGCTTGCTCGTGATAGTAATGATATTGTTCAGTAATTCCCACACCCTGTCCATGCCACCTTTTTTTGGAATGGAAACAATAAGGATCTCTTCTAGTGAGCTGGCCAGGTAGCTGTCCTCCAGGTTTTTTGGCACAACCTGGTGTGAGCACATTAAGGGCATCCTCTGTTTGTTGAAATATTTCAATTGGTATGCTGTCAATTCCTGGGGCTTTGATTTTTGCCAGTTCCTTCAGAACAGCTTTAAACACACACACACACACACACTACACGGACAGTGTTTGGTGGAGCTTCATGATTTATCTTGGAAGCAAGAGTGGCATCCACTTCTGAAATAGCTTGCCTCCAGAAACTTTATGAATTTGGAGAAATGATAAAATTTATGCAAGTGTTCAGGTCTTTCATTCATAGAGTCGCTATGAGTTGTCTACAACTCAAGAGCACTCAACAACAACTATATAGATATACATCTCCCTCAGGCCAAGGGAATATATATGTATATGTATATATATATATGTGTATGCACACACTAAATGGATTTGTATATAATGTTGAGAAATTAGGGGAAAACTTCTTAGCAATATTAAAAATCTTAATGGAATTTGCTGGGAGTTCAGGACCATAATTTTGGGGAACATTAAGGGTAATTAATATAACCAAGTCTACAAAAATCACGTTCTTTTCTGTATTGAGAACTCTCCCTCCTTAAGATAGCCTTTTGACAGCGTACCAATTGACATATTTCAACAAACAGACACTGCCCTGGATGTGCTCACTAAGTTGTGCCAAGAAATCTGGGAACAGCCAGCTGGCCGACTGACTGGAAAAGATCTATATTTGTTCCCATTCCAAAGAAAGGTGACTCAACAGAGTGTGTGGAAATTAGTGAATATCATTAATACATGCAAGCAGGATTCTGCTGAAAATTATTAAAAAACGTTTGGAACAATATGTCAACAGAGAACTGCTAGATGTGCAGGTTGGATTTAGAAGAGGTCGTGTGGTACTAGGGATATTATAGCTAATGTTAGATGGAACTTGGCAGAAAGCAAAGAATACCAGAAGAATGCCTATCTGTGCTTCATTGACTATGTAAAGGCTTTTGACTGTGTGGATCACAACAAGCTGTGGCTGACTCTGAGAAGAATAGGAATCCCACGACATGCTAATGCTAAACCTATACTTGGACCAAGAGGCAGTTGTCAGAACAGAGCAAGGAGACACTACATGGTTCAAAATCAAGAAGGGGGTCTGTCAGGGATGTATTCTGTCTCCATACCTTTTCCATCTGTATGCAGAACAGATCACCCAAGATGCTGGGCTGTATGAGGAGGAATGTGGCATCAGGATTGGTGGAAGAGTCATCAACAGCCTGCTTTATGCAGATGACACAACCCTGCTTGCTGAAGCTGAGGAGGACCTGAAGCGCTTGCTGCAGAAGGTCAAGGACTGCAGCCTCCTATATGAATTGAAGCTCAACATCAAGAAAACAAAGATTCTCACCAGTGGGCCAATTGGCAGCATCAGTATGGATGGTGAAGAGATTGAGATAGTTAACCGTTTTAGTTTAGTTGGCTCCCCAGTCAACACTCTTGGTAACAGCAGCCAAGAAATCAAGAGATGAATTCCATTGGGAAAGTCAGCTGTGAGGGACCCTCAAGATTACTGAAGAGCAACGACGTCAGTCTGGAGACTAAGGTGTGCTTGATCTGGGGTAGAGTCTTCGTAATTATGTGCTAAGCATCAGAGAGTTGGACAGTGAATAGGGATGATAGAAAGAGAATTGATGCCTTTGAGCTGTGATGCTGGAGAAGAGTGTTGACTATACCATGGACTGCTAGGAGAACAAACAGGTTTTTCCTGGAGAAGGTGAAGCCAGAATGCACCTGGAAGTCAAGGATTCTGAAGCTTTGTGTGACATACTTTGGGCATGTTGCAAGGAGGGACTGGTTCTTGGAGAGGGACATCATTTTTGGCAGAGTTGGAGGGGTGTCACAGGAGAGGAAGACTTTCAATGAGATGGCTCGATTCTGTGATTGAAGTGGTGGGAATGAGTGTGTTTGAGATGGCGAGGTTGGCACAGGATAGAACAGCGTTTAGGGCTCTTATCCGTAGGGTTGCAGAGTCGCAATCGACTCGATGGCCCATAACAACAATAACAACATATAAAAGAATTTCTGAATATACAGTGTAGTATATAATAGAAACTCAAGATTTTTTGTAATCCTTTTTTTAATTTAAATTTATTATTAATTTCAGTAAAAATTTACAGAGTCTTTGGATTTCCATTCATTCATTTTTGCACTTTTCTCCCCTACCAACCCTCCCACCTAGTATACCACCCTCTTGGAAAAGTAAAAGACAAATTCTTTCATTGTTTTACAAACCCTCCCCCAGGCCCACTTTACCATGTAGTCTTCGCTCTAGACGCCTGTCATGACAAAAATACCTAATCACATATCCCTTTTAAACAGTTTCCCCCCTCATCTGTTTCAGTGCAGTATACATTTTAACCCATCTTTCTCAGTCTTCCCCCAACCCCGAGGTCAGTTCTGTTTTACAACAGTGGCATCGTGCAATATTTGTCCTTTTATTATTGAGATATTTCACTCAGCATAATGTCCTCCAGGGTCATCCATTTTGAATAATATTGCATGAGTTCCTTGGTTTTCAGTGCAGCATAGTATTCCATTGTGTGAATATACCAGAGCTTCTCTCCATTTGTTCGTCGATGGGCACTTAGGTTGTTTCCAATTCCTTGCTATTGTGAACGAAGCTGTGATAAACATGGGTGTGCATATATCTGCTTGGATGTCAGGATTTTTTGTAATCTTTATTGAACTTTTTGTTGTGATTTAAAGGAGCTTGGGTGGCGTAGTGGTAAGAAGCTGCCCTGCAATCCCAAATGCATTCACTTCAAATCCACCAGGATGGACAATCTCCTCTTGAGTGATTAACTGCCTCTGCAAACCCATTGGAGGGTCAGCCATGGGTTGGCTCTGACTCAACGGCACACAACAACAAAGAAAATTGACGGCCTAGTGAGTAAAGATCTGCACTGTCAATTAGAACTTAAAAATTTGAATCGTCTTGTTGCTCTGCAGAAAGATGGGCTATCTCTCTCATGAAACCCGCTCGAGTTGGAGTGGCAAGGTGATTTCAGCTCAAAAGCACACAGCAACAACAACATTGTGATTTGAGAGAACGTTTGCAGAGTAAATTGTTTTTCCATTCAAGTATTCATACACATTTTGTTTTTGTACATTATTTATAATCCCTACACTGTACCAGCACTTAACCTGTTTCTTGCCCTTTGATTCTCATTCTGTTTGTCTATCTTACTTACTTTCTGTGAAAATGCTGCCCTTTTCATCTTGTATGGTTGATTTGTGGAGTAAATACTCCACCTTTTTAAGGTGGAGTGCTATTGCCCACCTTAAAGATCTCAATGACAGTTACGTCACAGTGGTGAATTTAGTTTTAGGTTTAAAGGGTGACTATGAGCCACAGTTCCAGGGCTTCTACCAGTCTTCATTCAGCCAGTGAGTCTGGACTTTTCTTTGGTGGTGTTGTTTTATTTTTATTTATGTTGGTTTGCTAACAAAGTTCATATACATTGTTTCACACTGTCCTTCATTCACAATGTGTTTCATACCATCATTCCCGTTCATAATGCATTATAAAATCATCATTGTATGCTCACCAAACCCTGTCTTTTCAGGTCCCTGCCAGATCTTTCCTATTTCCTTTACCCCTATCCCTTCACCCCCCAATATATGTGACCTTATGATTTCCTCCCTGCCTACCCTCACCCCTTCGTTCCCCCTCTTTGGATCCTCCTACATATTTTACTAGTTATCCTTCAATTTTTACAATAATGGTCTTGTGTGGTATTTATCCTTATGAGACTGAGTTAGTTCACTCAGCATTTTGTTCTCCAGTCTCTTCCAAGTTATACAGTAATTTTCAAAATCATTGCTCCTGAGCACTGTGTATTATTCCATTGTGTGGATGTATCACAATTTCTCAAAGTATTTGACTGTGGTTGAACATTTTGGGCTTTTGCCATGTTTTTGCCATTGTGAATAACACTGCTATGAACATTGGTGTACAAATCTCTGTGTCCCAGTTCTAATTTCCTTGGGGTGTATTCACAGCAGTGGAATAGCTGAGTCATATGGAATTTCTATGTTTAGCTTTTTGAAAAAATGTCAAACTGCCTTGCAGAGTTGTACCTTTTTACAATCAACCAAGAGTGTATGAGAGTGACTGTCTTTCAGTGTCCTTTCTATGCTTGCTGTAAGCCTGGACTTTATGGCTTTAATTCTTATTCTAAATTTCCCTCAGTTCTATCCAGTGTCTTTTCCTGTGGTCCCTTTCAGAGGGGTCAGCAGCGG
Organism: Elephantulus edwardii; assembly: GCF_000299155.1. Lineage (NCBI taxonomy): Eukaryota > Metazoa > Chordata > Mammalia > Macroscelidea > Macroscelididae > Elephantulus > Elephantulus edwardii. Next base: position 34,322,949 of record NW_006399759.1, on the reverse strand, counting down.
TAGCTGGGCCTGTTTACTTCTTCAGGTCTCAGGGTTGTGGAGCTTGAGGTTCACATAAGCGTTTTGGACTAAATTTTTTGTATAGGCTATTTTCTTTATTCTCTTTTGTTCTGGGCAGGGAGAGACCAATAGCTGCACATTATATGGCCAATGTTAGCTGTTACAAACTACATTTACTATCCTACTATGCCAGCCACAGGCCTCAGCTGGAAGGCCCTGGGAGACACCCCTGGGGCCTGTCACATCACACTGTTGAAGGCTTCAGTTGGGTTAGATAGAGATGGCCTGCACTATGATATTCCCCATGCCTGATTGTTTGTATGTTTACCATTAGGGCTACAAAACCTACCTGTCTGTTTGTTGTACAGGGGAGTGATTTGCATGTTGCTACTTATTTTATAGCTTAGATGTACATATTCATGCTTGTTTATCATTTGCTGTTTTAGTACAGCATTTGTCTGTCACTTTGCTGTACTGAGGTAATATATGGGATGCTGTGATACTGGAAGCTATGCCACTGGCGTTTTAAATGCCAGCAGAGTCATCCAGGGTGGGCAGGTTTCAGTAGGGCTTCCAGATTATGACAGAATAGAAAGCAGAGTTATCCAACCACTGCTGAAATAACAGGCCTTAGAAAACCCTATAAACAACAGAGGAACATGGGCAGTTAAAGTATTAGAAGCAGAGTCCAGACAAACATCCATTTATAATTAGAATACCGGATATATGAAATATGAATCTATAAAAACTGGAAGTTGTAGAAAATCAAATAGAATGCATGAATATTGATATTATAGGCATTAGTGCACTGAGATGGACAATATTTATTAGAATATTGTTGTTTTGGGGTATTTTTGAATCAAGTATACTCACAGCAACCCTATATACAACAGATCTAAACTCTGTCCTATCTTGCGCCATCCTCATAAACTCTGACACACTAGAGCCCATCACTGCAATCACCTTGTCAAGTCCATCTGATTGAGGGCCTTCCTTTCTTTCACTGATCCTCCCCCTTTCCAAGCATGAAGTCCCTTTCCAAGGAATAGCCCCTTTTAACAACATGCCCCAAATATTTGAACTGAAACTTCATCATTCTTGTCTCCAAGGAGCATTACGGTTTTACCTTCTTGAAGACATATCTATTTATACATGAAGAAATGTTCACAATCACTGGCAGTAAGACCAAGGCAGAACAAAACCACCATGAGATACCATCTGATACTAGTAGCAGTGGCAAAGTTTAACAGGACAACAAGTAATAAATGTTGGAGAGAATGTGGAGAGATAGGAACTCTTATACACTATTGGTGAGAGGTCCTTTTGATTGCAGATTTTCCTAATGCAACATGTCTTTGATTTCGTGACTGCCAGTACTCTGGGGTACAAATGCAAAGGCATTTGACCTTGTGAATCATGACAAATGATGGCTAACATTGAGAAGAATGGGAATCCAGTCTGCAGTCAGGGGCCTCTCCAAATTATTGAGAAGCAATGATGTCAACTTGAAGACTAAGATGAGTTGATTAGAATTGTGCTCATGTGAATCCTATACCTAGACCAAGAGGCTGTTGTCGAAACAGAGCAAGGGAACCCACTATTTAAAACTAAGAAACGTATATGTGAGGGTTGTATCTTTTCTCCATGCACTCTATGAAGAAGAATGTGGCATCAGGATCAGAAGAAGACACATCAATAAACTACATTATGCAGATGACATTTCCTTGCTTGCTGAAAAGGAGGAAAACTTGAAGCTCTTGCTGCAGAAGATCAAAGAATACAGCCTTCAAGATGGATCACCTCTCAACAATAAGAAAACAAAAATTCTTACCACTGTGTTGATAGAAAAATGATGTCAGGTGGTGAAAAGATTGAAACTGTCAACAACTTCCTCTTACTCAGGTCAACACACAGTACCAGAAGTCAGAAGATCAGTAGATATATTGCACTGAGAAAGTCTAGGACCTCTTCAAATTATTGAGGAGCAATGATGTAATCTTGAAGACTAAGGTGGTCTGATTCAGGCTATAGTCTTCTCAATCACTTGTTAGGTATCTGAGAACTGAACAGTGAATAACGATGACAGAATAACTGATGCCTTTCAGCTGTAGTGTTGCAGAGTACTGAGTGTTAAAAGAACAGATTTGTCTTCAAGAAGGTTCATCCAGAGTGCTCCTTGGAAGACAATGAGGATAAAAATTCATCTAATATACTTTGGCCATGTTGCTGGGAGCTATTTCTTGGAGAGGAACATCATGCTTGGAAAGGTGGAGGGTTAGTGAAAGAGAAGAAGAGCCTCAACCAGATAGATTAACACAGTGACTCAATAATGGTCTCAGGTATGTCTGAAATTGTGAGGACGGAGCAGGATAAGATAAGGCTCAGATCTATTATTCATAGGGTCGCTATGAATCCTACTGGACTCTATGACACCTAATAACAAGTATCCTGGATGTTGATTGTGAATCCAAGTAAGATGAAATAGTTGACAACATCAATCTTTTCTCCATCTATCATGTTGCTGCCTATTAGCCCAGTGGTGAGGATTTTTGTCTTCTTGATATTGAGATGTAATCCATATTGAAGGCTACATTCTTTGCTCTTCTGCAGCAAGCGCTACAAATCCTTCTCATGTTCAGCAAGCAAAGTTGTATCGTCTGCATAGCACAGGTTGTTGATGTATTTTCCTCTGATCCGGATGTCACATTCCTCTTCATAAAGTCCAGCTTTTCGAATGATTTGCTTAGTATGAAGATTGAATAGATATGGTGAACATTATTTTTATGAACTATATTATGCCATTTAACCTTAAAAATCTGCTGTTAGACATCTCTCCAAATACTGAAGAGCAATGAGGTCTGTCTGGAGACTAAGGTGCGCCTGATCCAGGCCATAGTCTTTGCAATCACTTGCTATGCATCAGAAAGCTGGACAATGACTAGGGATGATAGAAGGAGAATTGATGCCTTTGAGCTGTGGTGCTAGAGCAGAGTGTTGAATATAACTAGGACTGCTAGGAGAACAAACAGGTTCATCTTATAGAGGGTGAGACCAAGCTGCTCCTTAGAGGCAAGGATTCTGAAGCTTTCATCTGAGATACTTTGGACATGTAGTAAGGTGGCACCAGTTCTTGGAGAAGGATAGCATGCTTCGGAGGGTGGAGGGACAGCGCAGAAAGGAAGACCTTTGATGAGATGGACTGATTCAGTGACTGGGGTAATAGGGTAGGTGTGTCAGAGGCAATATAATGGGCACAGGATAGAGCAGGGTTTAGGGCTGTTGTACAAAGGGTTGCTATGAGTTGCATGCAACTCAATGGCAGACAACAACAACAACAACAACTGTAATGTCCCAAAAGTGTCGTTTTGGTAATTTCTGTTGTTAGGTCATGTCCCAATAAGAATGCACAGTCAGAATTCTGCCTTCAAAGGCTTTTTAAAGAAATTATTATTTATTTCTATGTGGTTGTGTTATCAATTTGGTACACAGTTAGTTCAATTTGTGTCTATTATGTTCACTTTTAAGTTATACTTACAAAACCAAGTATCCTTGAATTTAACTTTAAGGAAGTTTCTGAAGACAGGAGATAGGACTTCTTGTGTGTGTTTAGTGGATGTAACAGTCCAGGAGAAAAGGAAAGCTTAATATACGGGAGTGACAGTAGGTTATAGAGCAGTGAAATCCTTGAGAAGAAGAAAAGCCGTATATTCCTGTATGTAAATGAAGGATCAGTTACGAAAGGGACACTTCTGGTGTAACAAGAGAAGAGATGAAAGTAATTCCTTGGTGGCCTCACTTGATGAGAACAGAGAGATTATGGGGGAGCATGAAGAGAGAAGAGAAGGACTAAAACAGCCAGAGAATTGTTTCATTGAGAACATGAGGGTGAGAGACAGTAGGTGTACAGGTGGAGGGATATTTGAGACTGAGAATGCAGAGTTGGCATGGCCTTTGTGAAGAAGAGAGGATGTGCTATGGTGTGGAAGACTGAGACTGATGGGGCAAAGGTGGCTCACAGGGAGGCCAGATCTCAGAGATTGTAAAATAGGTCATTCTTGTGGGTTTTGACATAGTTATGCATGATGACAGCAGCAGATCTGGAGAGACAGACAGTGAATCAGGAGGCAATCAGAGTATTCAAGATATCTGGATGAATGCTTTGGCGGTTAGTAGTTGACAGCAGGATGACGGATGTTGGGAAGGAGAAAATGGTTAGAGGATTGATTCAATTTATGCGCACATGCACAGGAGAAGGGGAGGAGAGAATAAACCCAAAAATTCTCACCTCTGGGGATCCTTAGTAAAAATGTAGGCAATTAAGACAAAATATGTGGTCGAGTTGATAATAACATAACATAATAACATAACATAACATAACATAACATAACATAACATAACATAACATAACATAACATAACATGTGACAGAGTAGATTTGCTCTTAGAGGTTTTCTGGCTAATATTTACCAGAGCAGGTCACCAGGTTTTTCTCTCCAAAAGTTGCCAAGTATGTGCAAACTGTCACCTTTTGGTTTGCAGAGAAGTGCTTACCTGTTGTGTCTCCAAAGATCCTGTTGTTGTTTTTAGGCGCTGTAGAATTTGGTTCTGATTCGTGCTGACCATGTTCACAACAGTCTGAAGCACTGTCCAGTCCTGTGTCAGCCTCCCTGTCTCAGCCATGTTCCAGCCCATCCCTGCAGTCACTGTGTCAATCCACATCATTAAAGATCTCCCTCTCCTTTGCTGGTGCTTTATTTTTTTCAATTGTGATGCCCTTCTCCAAGGGTCCACTCCTCCTGACAGCATGCCCCAAGTCTGTGAAGTGAATTCTCTCCATCCTTGCCTCCAAGGAACAAACTGGCTGCTCTTCTTCTCAAACACATTGTCTGTTCTTTAGGTTGTAGTGCTGCGTGCTTACCTTCAGAGTAGTTCTGAGTTCATAAACTACTGTGGTGAAACATTGCCTCCAAAGTAACAATGCAGCTTCACATCATTCCAAACCGCTTATTAGCTGTGTGGGTTTGGGCAAGCTTTTATTTCTTTTCTTCTTCAGTGGCTACATTTCCTCATCTGTGAAATAGTGCTAATAAGGATTGCTTTGAAGATTAAATGTGACATGCAATTAAGCACTTTGTACTCTGCCTCATACACATAAGTGATCTATAGATGCTATTCATTACTCAAGTCATTGCTGTTGAGTTGAAATTGACTCATAGCTGACCCTCTGGTGGGTTCTCAGAGGTTGTAAATCACAAAGGAGGAGAGTGCTCATCTTTCCCATGTGGAGCCCGTGGTGAATTTTAACCGCCAGGAGCTGTGGTCTTCGGGTTAGGAGCACCAACTCCCCGTGGGGTGCACAGGACATTCAACTCAACCCAACTCAACGCATCGCCATCAAGTCAGAGTTGACTCACAGCGACCTTCCCGTGGGCTTTCAGATGCTGTGAGTCGAACAGGGGATTTCCCATCTTTCTCCCATATCGCTGCTGGAGGATTTGATTTCTTTGTCTTTCCATTGGTGGTGCAATTCCTCATTCACTGGACCCTCAGAGTATCATTACAGGATATTAGTTATTACTGGAATTGTATTTTTGGAATCTTATTGTTGTTAGGTGCTATTGAATCAACTATATTTTCATCCTTAATTATCCCTAGATCCAAGCTAACCTCTGGCTCCTATAAACAAAGCTGTTGGTGACCATGGGTTTTCTTCTACGGTGTAGAGAGACGGTGTTTTCTTTAATTAACTTGAGTCAAGAGAGTTAGGGGTGCTGGGAAAATGTAGCTTTGCAGAATTCCCTTGGTGGGGGTAAAGAGAAAGCTGAAAGTCTACCCTTTCTTGCTCGGAGCACAAGAAGAAGGAAAAGAGAGGCATGAGAAGCAGTTGATCTCCTGTGCATCCTGTCCACCTCCTTTGGGCCACTGTTGTAAGTCTGTTGGTAAGATTGAAATGAAAGATGGCAGTAGCAGAGATTTTCTGTGCTCCATGCTTGGGACTCAGGAAAAGCCTGTAGAGCAGGGTGCTTGTGGCCTACAGGGTGGGGAGTGTAGCAGCCCCTGAAGGAGGGACAGTGCGAAGGCCCTGGGTGGAAAGGAGGCTTAGGGCCATACCACTTTTCATGTTTGGTTGGAGAACAGCTGTTTTTAAAGAGGATTGTTAGATCAGAGTGGCAAATTCATGCCTAGTGAGTTGGGTTATTCAAGAACCTTAGGATAGAGGTCTGCTTATATGCACCTAAGCTTTTGATTGATGGCTGAAGGATCTGGGACTTTTTTGAGTTCAATATTCACACAAGTATCACCTCCTCTAGGAAGCCTTTATCCATCTAATCAGAATACAAGGCTCCTCTCTCTAATTCATAAGTTAAGCATTTACTCAGGAAGTGATTACTTCTGGATCTCTCTCCTCACCTCATATATCCTTTGCAAATTCCCATGGTGACATCTTTCACTTGATTCTAATTTTGCAGATGAGTCTGATTAGTAGAAATAAATAGTCATTGTGTCAACTTTGACTCGCGGTGACCCCAGTGAGTTTTTGGAAGTCAATTGCCAGGTCTTTCTTCCTAGGCACCTCTATGTGCACTGGGCCTCTTATCTTTCAGTTTCAGCTGTTTGAACTACCCAATAACTATGAATGGGTATGCCTGGAGTATTAAGTAGTAGCTCCTCTGGAGACTAAGTATATATTTTATAACCCTTGTGTTATTAGAGCCTCGTATATCCTATGAACTGACAAAAAAATACAAACAAGTCTGTTTTGGAGGAAGTGCAAACAGGGTGCTACTTAGAGGCAAGGATGGTGAAATGTTATCGAACATACTCTGAGCATGTTGTCAGGAGGCGCGAGTCTTTGGAAAAGAACATCATGATGAAGACGGTAGAGGGTCAAAGAACTGAAGACCTCCAACTTGGTGAACTGATGCAATGACTATAGCAATAACCTCGAACATATCAAAGAGCGTGAGGAGGGTGGGTGCAGGTTAGAGTAAGGTTCAGATCTGTTGTTCATAGGTCACTATGAATCATAGGCTACTTGATGGCACCTAATGAAGACAACAACAACAATAACAGCTCAGTGTCACAGCTCTTCTAATTTTCCTTACCCATTTCCCATTTCTCTGTATCACTCACATTGTCCATAACCTTACTTGCTGGTTTACTATCTGTCTTCTTCCTTTGGTATGGAAGCTGCGTGTGGATAGGAGATTGTGTTCATTTCTTCCCGCTGCATCTCTAGAGTCTGGGACCTAGTAAGCCCTACTGTCCGTTTTGTGATTGAGTAAATGAATGAGATTTTGGTGCAGATATCTTTGTCACTGCTAAGTAATTTGTTCTCCCGGAGAATCGATCCTGCTGTTTTAACATACCATTTGTTCTCCCTCCAAACGTACCTCAGCATTTTCCCTCATCTCTGTGTTCCCTCAAATGGGGGCGTTTTTGGCTTTGAAGTTATGGGAATAGGAAAGCTTCATGCCAGTATTGTTTAGAAAGACTGATCAAGGTTTTACTTGCCTGAAACTTTCACATCCAGTAAAATATGGCCTTCTGGTTTCCTGTCTTTGTGAGCTCTAGTTAAAAGTGTGGTGACATCTCTCTTTCCAACCCTGAGCTCGCACTGTGTTCCCAAGGCCTGCAGAGCTGCCGTGTGGTTCATGCGTGGGCAGGGCCAGTTCTCCGGCCTGTGTGTGGATGTGAGAGCCAGGTGCCCATGGTCTGCAGGCCATGCATGCCTCTGTGAGCCCCTGTCCAGCTAACAGTTCATGTGCTTGTTGAATGTATAGTAATGGATTCCAGGACTGCCTTACTGCTCTGCAGTTGCCCACTGAGTACATGGAAGCCTCACTCAAACCCTTCCCTCTGGGGGCAGCATCTGTAGGACGTTGGGCAACTAACTAACCCCAAGGTGGCATCTCCCTCGTGGTTTGAACCCACCAGTGACTCTGGGGGGGGGGGAGATGTGCCACCTCTGTGATGTAGACTCTGAAAATCTGCAAAAGGATCAGTTATGAGTTGATTCTGACTTGACAGCAATGAGGGTTGAAGTTTTGAGTTTAGCAACTCCCTGGAGGGAGCTCTGGTGGTGTATTGTGTATGGAATTGCACTGCCAACCCAAAGGAGGCACTTCTCTGGCAGTTCAAATTCACCAGTGACTACTTGAGAGAAAGACAGACAACCTCTGCCCTGGTAGTTACAGTCTCTGAAGACCCACAAGAAGGTCACCCTGAAGCAGTTCCACTTGATGACAATGAACTTGACCTTCCTTACTTCCTGAATGGTGCAGCAATGAGCTTTTGTGGCTTCAAATTGGAAGAGTGGAGGCATTGGTACCTTGGAAGAAAGTTCACCCACTGGCACCTTGGAAGAAAGATCTGGCAACCTACATCCAAAAAATCAGCCATCAAAAACCTCAAGGAAAACAGATTTTCTCCAGCACACCCCATCACCATTGTGTTGGGACCAACGTTATGGTAACTAATTTTAAGACAGAATTTCCACCAGTCAACAAATGAAAGGGCATGGCAACATGAAAATGAAACTTGCTCAATCACTTAATCCATTCCCCCCCACCCCAAATTACCAACAAAGAGTGGTCTAGTAGAGGAAGCTGAAAAGGAAGAAAACCCTATTCCAGGCTTCCAAGAAATTTCTAATCTTAAAAATTATGAGGAAAGCATCAGACATTTCTTCAGTACTATCTCCAAATACTGGAGCTCTGATGGTAAGTGGTAAGAAACTATGCTGTAATCCCAAAGGTATACAGTTCAAGACCACCAGCTGTTCTGTGGGAGAAAGATAAGCACTCTCTCCCTGTGCGATTTCCTGCCTCTGAAAACTGGCTGCAGGGTGGTCTAAGAGTTGCTTCCTACTCAACGGTACACAACACACCACCACCACCCTCAAATACAAAGGGAGCACTGGCGGTGCAGTCCGCAGGGAGTTACACTGCTAATCTGAAGGCTGAGCCACTTTGGGGGTTGAAGTCCACCAGTGACTCCTTGTGCAAAAGATGGGCAAGCTCTTCAGGTGCAAATTATACTCAGAAAACCCAGTGGAAGGTCAGCTATGAGGTGATTACAACTTGATGGCAATGAGTGAGTGAATGTCCCCAAACACAAAGATATTATTCCTGTTTTGCATTTAGTTTTCCCTTTTCTGTTAGGCTCATATAAACATATTACCAAAACCATCAACTTTCTTAAGTCTTTATCCTATCCTTTATCCAGTAAGCATTTATGTTCCAGACACAATTGCTGGTTCTGTGAGCACAGATTATAAAGAATTAATTCTTCAGTAATGAAGAATTCTTCAGTTCTCGCCTTCAGTGAAATTCTCTCTCTCTCCACACCTCAACTTCTCTGTAAAGCTGGCATGGCAATTCTTACCTGATTGGAACGTGACAGCGAGTGAGAATTATTATGTGGAAGCATTTTGTTGTTAGTTTTAGTGGATCTGAGCACAGTGGTGCTGAATGCTGTCTAGTCTTTTGCTATCCCCATTGGTTGTGATCCAAAGCATTTTCATGGAATTCTTTTCAGAAATAGATCACCAGAACTTTCCTCCAGGTTCCAGTACTGCTGAGTTGGTTCTGACTTGCGATGACCATGTGTATTTCAGAGTAGGACTTTTAGTAGCTGTCGTTTTTGAAAGTGGAGTATTAGGCACATTTGCAAAGGTGCCTCTGGGTGAATTTGAACCTCTAACATGTTGTTTAGTAACCAAGTGCTTCACTGTTTACACCAGGCAAACTTGATTTCTAGCTGCAAAGCTGGCAGTTTTGACTCCCTAGAAATGCCTTGGGAGTTCTGGTGGCCTAGCTGAAAGAAGTTGTGCTGCAATCCCAAAGGCATGCAGTTCAAATCCACCAGTTTCTCCTTGGGAGAAGGGTGGGCAATGTCCTTCTGTGGGATTTACAGCCTCGGAAAATTTGCTGGAGAGTCAGTTAGGAGTTGGTTTCGACTGAAGGACACTTAACAACAACAGCAACAACAACAGAAATCCCTTAAAAGACAAGTTTGGTGCTTTGTTTCTAAAAGGACACAGACTTGAAAAACTCTCTGGAACAACTTTGTTCTGTCCGTGCAAGATGAACACCAGGTAGAATCAATTCACTGACAACTAATATCAATTGTCTCACTGCTGTTGAGTCGAGTTGACTCATGGTAACCCTCCATTGTGTTTTTGAGACTATAAATTTTTTTCCACAGTTCATAGCAAGTTTTTATTAACAAGAAAGGCTTCCCTTAATTAATGTGACATATATTGTTAATATTAAATAGGATAAGATAGTAAATAAGCCCACGTGTTTATTAATTGACAGTCTAGTCCAGTTTTGGCCTCTGAATGCAAATGCTTGCTGTATATTTATATTTTAATAGGCCAAATTCAAATTACTAGCTATTTTTAAAAGGTAACTATGTTTGAAATCTTTTTATCATTAGGACATTACACCTTTTCCAGAACAATTTAGAGAAATTACACAAAGCAACTGTTACCAAATAACAGTATTCAGCAATGTTTTGTTTAGCTGAAATGTTCATTTCAGTTGTAAAAACCATTTCTAGGTACGAAAAAGAGACCATAAATCTTAATGGAAGGAAACTATCCAGCTCTCCCCTGTGAGGCATCTGGTAAATTTGAACCACTGACCTTTCAGTTTGCTGTACAACATTCAATTTGATGCAACTCACCGCTGTTGAGTCTGAACCAACTCATAGCTGACCCCCCCACTGGGTTTTTGGAAGATGTAAAGTACACATAGGGTTTTGAGAGGCCTGTTGTTTCAGAAGTTGATGGCCAATCCTTCTTCCTAGTCTGTCTTAATCTGAATGTTTAGATTTAGAGGAGTATCTGACAGACAGCAATTTTTGGAGCAGTGAAAGATAAATCCCTCATTGTGGAGTTAACCATTAGTTACAGTGTAGTCCCTGCCCTTAGCCCAGTGCCTTGACCCACTTATTTCCCAGCTCCACCCTCCAGCAGGATACCCCTTCACTTCTACCAAATGTCTTCGCAATGAATCTCCCATTGTCCAACCCATCACCTGACAGCTTGTATCTGAAGCTTTCATCGCTCCTGTGATTCCAACCACGTCAACTGCTGACAGGCCATGGTTTTTGCAATCACTTGTTATGCATCAGAGAGCTGGACAATGACTAGGGAGGATACAAGGAGAATTGACACCTTTGAGCTGTGGTGCTGGAGAAGAGTA
>NW_006399759.1:34300871-34311412 GCF_000299155.1 Elephantulus edwardii | reverse complement strand
ACAACAACAACAACAACAACAACAAAGTACACAAGAGATTATCTGTCTTTTCCCAAAGGAGCATTTGTTGGATTCAGACTGATAGAGAGGGTCAGCGTTTGGGTTACTCCCCACAGACTAGGCCACTAGGAAATGCAAAATAATATTTGCATTGCTCTCTCTCACTCATACTCTCACAGAGATGTTGTTTCTACTTTCTCGGGTCAGGAGGTGGGATATGGTTCCCCATGCCACCAGCAGATGGCACCAACAACGCCTGCCAGGAACCAAGCCAAGCTCCCCTCCCTCCCTCCCTTCAATCCTCCTTCCACTCCACACCCCCTCTTCTCCTTTCTCTTGGAGCTTTCAGTCATTCCAGGTCCCAGGCAGAAAGTCACACAAAACCCTCTGTGCCTGTCAGCAGATTCCTGGAAGGTCACGCTCAATGATGAATGCTCCTGGGAGAGAATGGAAGATGCTTTTTCCCCTTTGGTGTCCCTTGAATTGCATTGCTGGGCAGCCTCTTGTCTTTATTCACCAGACGCCCGTGGTTTTTAGACCTTTCCCAATTGTTCTGTGTCTGTTTCTTCTCTTGGCCTTTCTGGACAAGGCAGGGTATTCTGGGTGGACTGTGACCAGGGACTCTTGTCCAGTAAACTTCGATACTGCCCACCCTGCTCCACTCTCAGAGCCGGAACAGACTGTAGTCCTGGAGCAGAGGCCTGACTCACTGCTAAGATCCAGGTGACCGTCTCTCAGCCCAAATGAGGGGAGCCTGTTCTAGGAACGTGGCTGGCAGAGAAACGGGTCTTGCCTTCGCACTCTGATTTCACCAGGGTCGGGACCTTGGTAAACCTGGACTTCAGTCTCTCACACTCTCTTCCTAACCACATATTTATCACTCACGGTAGTGTCATGGCTCTTTAAGAAACCAGACAAAATTGAGTAGCAATTCTCCTCCTGTCTCTTCAGATATCCTTGGATGGTTCCAATTTAACATTCCAACCCATTCCTTGTATTAGGTATGCTCACATGGATGTTTTGATTTGTTTGGGGAATAAAAGCCATACCATCAGAGACATAATCTATAGGTCTATGAAGGCATCATTTTCCTACTTGTAATACTTCTTATCTGTCAGGCTTGGTGAGTATATACCCCCTACACACACACACACACACACACACACACACACACACACACACACACATCTATGTATCTATATCTCTATATATGCATATATAGGTGTGTGAGTTTGTGTGCACTTATATTGTTCTTCTTGTGTGCTTTCAAGTTAGAACTGTGTTTGTGTTCACACACACACACACACACACACACACACGCACACACACACACACACACACACACACAGAGCTCTAGTGGCCTAGTGGTAAGAAGTGGGGCTACAATCTCAAATGAACATTGTTCAAATCCACCAGGTGCTCCATGGAAGAAGAATGATTTACTTCCTCTAAAAACCTGCTGGAAGGTCAACTATGGGTCAGTTCTGACTTAATTTACCCTGACCATACTGAGGAGGTGTTGTTGTTATTGCTGTTATGTGCCATCGAGTCACTTGCGACTCATAGCGACACTATGTACGACAGCCCTAAACCCTGCTCTATCCTGTGCCAATCTCATTGCCTCTGACACACCTACCCCCATTACCCCAGTCACTGGATCAATCCATCTCATTGAGGGTCTTCCTCTCCTGTGATGTCCCTCTCCAAGGACTGGCCGGCGGACCTTCCTTGCAACGTGTCCAAAGTATGTCAGACCAAGATTCAGAATCCTTGCCTCCAAGGAGCAGCCTGGCTTCCCCCTCTCCAGGCCAAACCTGTTCGTTTTCTTAGCAGTCCATGGTATATTTAATACTCTTCTCTAACACCGTAGAACAAAGGCATCAATTCTCCTTCTTTCATCCCTAGTCATTGTCCAGCTCTCTGATGCATAGCAAGTGATTGCAAAGACCATGACATGTATCAGGTGCACTTTAGTCTCCAGACTGACATCATTGCTCTTCAGCACTTTAGAGAGATCTCTAACAGCAGTCTTTCCCATTGCAATACATCTTTTAATTTCCTGGCTGCTGGTGCCGAGAGTGTTGACTGTGGAGCCAAACAAACTAAAACTGTGAGAAATCTCAATCTCTTCACCATCCATCATGATGCTGCCAATTAGCCCAGTGGTGAGAGTCTTTGTCTTCTTGATATTGAGCCTCAATCCATACTGAAGATTGCCGTCTTGGACCTTCTGCAGCAAGTGCATCAGGTCCTCTTCAGTTTCAGCAAATAGTGTTTTGTCATATGTATAACGCAGATTGTTGACGCATCTTCCTCAAATCCTGATGCCATACTTTGCCTCATAGAGCCCAGCCTCCCAGATAATCTGTTCTGCATAAAGATTGAAAAGGTATGGAGATAGGACACATTCCTGGTGTACACACTTACCAATTTTGAATGATGCAGTGTTTCCTTGCTCTGTTCTGACGACTGCCTCCTGGTCCAAATACAGGTTTCACATTAGTATGATCAAGTGTTCTGAGTAGAGCATCATAATAATCTTAAGAAAATGTCCAGTTGTTCTTGAGGTGATCTCTTAGGGATCTCACGGCAATGAAGGAAAATGTTCAAGCTGCTTTGAAGGCATGGGCAAAAAAATAAGGTCCTAGGAATTGACGGGATGCTAATTAGTATAATTCTACATACAGATGCAGCCCCAGACATATTCACTAGTCTATGCCAAGAAATTTACAGTACAACTATTTGGCCAACTGGTAGAGAGATCCTTATTTGCTTCCATTCCCAAAAAAGGTGATCCAATAGATTATGAAAATTACTGAACAGTATAATTAGTATCACATGCAAGTAAAATCTTGTTGAGGATTATTATAAAACAGCCAAAACTATATTTACAGGGAAAATCCAGAAATTCAAGCTGGTTTCAGAAGAGGCTATGACACAAGAGATACCTTTGCTGATGTCAGATGGATCTTGGTTGAAAGCAAAGAATACCAGAAAGATGTCTATCTGTGTTTTATTGACCATTGAAAGACATTTGATGGTATGATAACAAAGTATGGCTAACACCAAGAAGACTACAAATCCCAGAAGACATACTCATGTTCAAGAGAAACCTATACCTAGACCAAGAAGCTCTTATCCAGTTAGAACAAGTAAACACCGCACAATTTAAAATCAGAAAAAAGTGTGCATATCTATTTAATCTGTATATTGAACAAATCATTCTAGAAGCTGAACTCTTACAAGAAAGAATGTGGTATGAGGATTGGAGGAAGACTCATCAACAACATGTGTTAGGTAATACAACCTTGCTTGCTGAAAGTGAGAAGGACAAGAAATGCTTGCTGCATAGGATAAAAAAAAATCCTTCAATACAGATTACATCTTTACGTCAAGAAAATGAAGGTCCTTACCACTGGGGCAATAGGCAACATCATGGCAGGTGGAAAGAATTGAATACTACGCAGCACACAGGAGCAATGATTTTGTAAATTATTACCAGACTTGGGAGGGACTGGAGAGCATTATGCTGAGTGAACTAACTCACAAGGACAAATATTGTATAAAACCCATTATTTTGGAATGAGTATGAGGTACCAAGGAGGGGAGCGTGGAACCAGAGATATGTGGATGTGCAGGGCATTAATCATGGAGTTGTACAATTTGGTGGGTGAGGGGGTACGGGAAATTGGAAGACTCTAGTGTGAAAAACATGTATTTGAATTTTGTAAATAAATTAGTATGCAATTAAAAAAAAACAGCAAAAACAAAACTGTCAAGTATTTAATCTTACTTGGACCCACAATGAACACCCTTGGTATTAGCAGTCATGAGAGCAGGAGATGTATTGCTTTGTGAAAGTCCACTGTTAGAGACCTTTCCAAACTACTGAAGAACGATGATGTCAGTTTGAAGATTAAGGTACACCAGATTCAAGTTATGGTAATTTCAATTACTTCCTAGACATCTGAAAGTTGTTGTTAAACGCCATCAAGTCAAGTATGACTCCTAGTTACCATATGGACAACAGATCTGAACCCTAATTTATCCTGTGCTGTCCTTACACTCTCTGACATATTCAAGTCCATTCCCGCTGTAACTTTGTCAATCCATCTTGTTGGTGGTCTTCCTCTCTTTACTGACCCTCCACTTTTCCAAGCACCATGTCTCTTGTCAAGGACAAGCCTCTCCTAGCAACATGCCCAAAGAATGTGAGATGAATCTTTGCCGTCCTTGTGGTTGAGGAGTAGTCTGACTGCCCTTTTTCCAAGGCATATCTGTCCTTTTGGCAGACCATGGGGTACTCAGTACTCTTCTCCAACACCACAGTTAAGAGACATCAATTCTTTCATAATCCTTATTCATTGTCCAGCTCTCAGATGCATAGCAAGTGACTGAAAAGACCATGGCTTGAATCACGCCACTTTAGTCTTCCTCTGACATCATTACTCCTTGGTAATTTGGAGTGGCTCTTGACAGCAGACTTGGATATATCTGATAGCCCAATGCAATATATCTCCTGCCTGCTGGTACTTAAGGGTGTGGAGTGTGGGTCTACGTAGCCACGTCTATCATGATGTTTCTTTTCAGTCCACTGGTGGATTTTTTTGTCTTCCTGATGGTGAGATGCAATCCACATTTGAAGGTTGTAGTCTTTGACCATCTGCAGCAAATCCTTCTTTTAACAAGCAAAGTTGTGTCATCTGGAAAACACAGGTTATTGATGAATTGTCTTCTTATCCTGATGTCGCGTTCTTCATCCAGTGTTTGTTTAGCATACAGATTGAATATGTATGCAAAAAGGAGATAGCCCTGATTTTAAACCATGATTTAAATCCTTTCCTGGTTTTAAGCCATGCAGTCTTCCCTTGCTCTGTTCACACAACAACTCTTGGTCTGGTTATAGGTTTCGTAATGAGCATAATTAAATGTTCCGGGATTCCCTTTTCCTAAATTTTGCCATAGTTTGTTATGATTTTGACAGTCAAATGCTTTTGCATAGTCTATAAAACACTGATAGGTATTCTTCTGGTATTCTCAGTGTCAGCGGGAACCATTTGACATCAGTAGTGAAATTCCTGGTGCCACAACCTCTTCCAAAATCTGCTTGAACTTCTGGTATTTCTCTGTCAATGTAATGTTCTGGTAATTTTTGGAAGATCATCAGCAATGTTTTGCTTGCATGTAATATTAATGATACTGTTTGATAATTTTCACATTGTGTTTGATCATATTTTTAGAGAATGGGAACAAAACCAGATTTCTTCTCGTCAATCAACGAAGCAGCTGCCCTCCATATTTCCTGGCGTAGACTGAAAGTTAAGACAATGGTTAAGTATGACAGAAGAATTGAGGTCTTTGAATTGTGATGTTATAGTACTGAATATCCCATGGACTGACAAAAGAGCAAAGAAGTCGGTCTTGGAGGAAGTACAAACAAGGCTTTCCTTACAGTCAAGGATGGTAAAACTTTCTCTCACACACTTTGGTCATGTTGTCAGGAGGGGCCTTGGAAAAAGATATGATACGGGGAAAGGAGGAGGGTTAGAGAAAGAGACAAACACCCTCAACAGGGTGGAAGGACATGTTGACTGCCGCTATGGGCTTGAGCATATAAGAGATGGTGAGGATGGCACGGGGTAGGGTAAGCTTCAGATCCGTTGTTCCCAGATGTCACTATAAGTGACAGTCAACATCGGCACCTAGCAACGTTAGGGATCTTGCTCAATTTTAGCAATAAAAGAGTTTTACAGCTGTGGACAACCAGACATGATAACCAGGGCCTAGACCCATTCAGGTGAAGATCTGGATCCTCTTTCCCTCCCTCTCACTGTCCCCCTTTCACCTCAGAAAATCCTTCTAGAACAGTGCAACTGAAACCAAACCAGAACAAACACCCTTCCCCCTATATCTCATTGCTGTTAAGTTGGAAGCAACTTTTCACTGGATTTCTGAGGCTACAAGCCACATGGGAAGAGGTTGCTCATGCTTGTCCCTTGGAGTTGCTGGTGGATACGAACTGACAGAGGGGTGTGAACTGACAGAGGGGTGTGAACTGACAGAGAGGTGTGAACTGACAGAGAGGTGTGAACTGACAGAGAGGTGTGAACTGACAGAGAGGTGTGACATTTGGATTTATTATCTCCAACATCCTGCTCATTATACCATTTTAATATGGATTGTAGAAGGGAGAGAATATGAGCTTCAAACATGACCCTGTGACTAGCTGTAGTAGCAGAGGCTGTTGTTGTGTGTGCATTGAGTTGGAACTGACCCATAACTGACCCCCAGCAGGTTTTCAGAGGCAGTTAGTCATATAGAAGGAGATTGTCTATCCTTCTTCAGCAGAACACCTGGTGGATTTCAACCATATGCTTTCAGGATTGCAGCACAGTTTACAACGAGGTCACCATGGCTCAGAGGCCATCAATCTCCCTTTTTTAAGTTTCTGCAAAATTTGCAATAAGTCAGAATCTTAAAGACGTTATGTCTAAATGGAAAGAAGATAATATGAGAAACAAAGACATTGAAGTGGGCAGAGGGTGGACTGTAGTAGATGCTGTGGCTTCCTTTCTAGGTTCCCTTTACCTGATGGTTCATTCTTGACTTAGAAATACTCCTTTTTCTGGAGAATTACCTTGGATAATTCTCTAGCCAGTGATTGACTTGCAATAGGGTACAAAACATTGTTGTTGTTAGAAATACTCCTTTTTCTGGAGAATTACCTTGGATAATTCTCTAGCCAGTGATTGACTTGCAATAGGGTACAAAAGATTGTTGTTGTTAAGAGCCGTTAGGTCAACTGCAACCCTATGCACAGTAGCTCTGAACCCTGAGCTATCCTGAACCAATCTCAGTGTCTTCAACACATCTACCCCCCGTTATCCCAGTAACTTTGTCAATCTGTCTCATTCAACTTCTTTCTCTTCTATATTATCCCTCCACCCTTCCAAGCACGATATCTTTTTCCAAAGACTGTTTCCTCCTGGCAACATACCCAAAGCATGTGAAATAGAGTTATAAAATCTTTGCCTCCAAGGAGTAACTTGGCTTCAGCCTTTCCAGGTAAGATCGGTTTGTTCTCTTGACAGCCCATGATATGTTGTTGCTGTTATGTGCTGTCAAGTCACCTGTGACTCATAGTGACCCTACGTACAACAGCTCTGAGCCCTGGTCTATCCTGAGCCACCCTTATCATTTCTGACACACCTACCTCCATTACCCCAGTAACTGAGTCAATCCACCTCATCAAGCGTTTTCCCCTGTTGTGCTGTCCCTCCACCTTCCTGAGCATAATGTCTTTCTCCAAGGACTGGTCCCTTCTTGCAACATGTCCAAAGTATATCAGACGAAGCTTCAGAATCCTAGCCTCCAAGGAGCAGCCTAGTCTCACCCTCTCTAGAATGAACCTATTTATTCTCCTAGCAGTCCATGGTATAATCAATATTCTTCTCCAGCACCACAGCTCAAAGGCATCAATTCTCCTTCTATCAACCCTAGTCATTGTCCAGGTCACTGATGTATGGCACGTAATTGTGAAGACTATCGCCTGGATTAGGTGTACCTTGGTCTCTAGACTGATATCATTGCTCTTCAGTACTCTGGAAAGGTCCCTGACAGTAGACTTTCCCAATGCATTTTGTCTTTTAATTTCCTGGTTGCTGGTACCAAGGATGTTGATTGTGGAGCCAAGCAAACTAGAGCTGGAAACAATCTAAATGCCTTCACCATCTATCAAGACACTGCTAATTGGCCCAGTGGTAAGAATCTTTGTTTTCTTGATGTTGAGCTTCAGTTCATATTGAAGCCTGCAGTACCTGACCTTTTGCAGCAAGTGCTTCAGGCCCTCCTCAGTTTCAGCAAGCAAGGTTGTGTTATCTGCATAAAGTAGGTTATTCATGAGTCTCCCTCAAATCCTGATGCCACATTTCTCCTCCTGGAGCCTAGCCTCCTGGATAATCTGTTTTGCATATAGATTGAAAAGGTGTGGAGCTAGGACACATCCCTGGCATACGCCCTTCCTGACTTTAAACTATGCAGTGTTTCCTTGCTCTGTTCTGATGACTGCCTCTTGGTCCAAGTGTAGGTTATGCATAAGCACAATCAAATGTTCAGGGATTCCCATTCTTCTCAGAGTTATCCATATAGTCAAATGCCTTTGCATAGTCAATGAAACACAGATAGATATTTTTCTGGTACTCTCTGCTTTCGGCCAAGATCCATCTGACATTGGCACTAATGGTAGGTTGTTGTTGTTGTTGTTGTTGTTATGTGCCGTCGAGTCGCCTGCGACTCATAGCGACCCTATGTACAACAGTCCTAAACTCCGCTCTGTCCTGTGCCAATCGCACTGTCTCTGACACTCCCATCCCAATTATCCCAGTCACTGAATCAATCCACCTCATAGAGGGCCTTCCTCTCCTGAGCCGCCCTCCACCCTCCCAAGCATGATGTCCCTCTCCAAGGACCGGTCTCTCCTCACTACATGTACAAAGTAAGTTAGACGGAGCCTCAGAATCCTTGCCTCCAAGGAGCCACCCTGTTTAACCCTCTCCAGGACAAATCTATTTGTTTTCCTAGCAGTCCATGGTTAGTTAATGAAAATTTTGTGCATAACTCTTGACTCTGGACTGATTAGTCATGTCTCACTTACCCCAGTGTAGGACAATTCTGTGATGTTATTCACATTCCAAATAGGCTTGCACTGAGCCCACAGTTGTGCTTTACTTTTTCCATTGACCTGTTTTGCTTCCCTTCCCTTCCTAAGGATTACCCAATGAATCACTTACATAAGGGTCCCGATTCTCTCTTTTTGGAAAACCTTATATTGAAAGTAGATAGGCTGAAGGAAGAACACATTTATATTGTCAGGCGGCTCAGAGGTGTCTTCCCAGGATAGTTCTTAAAGGGTGAGCCAGAGTTTGATTGTGGGGTGGGATATTCCAAGCAATGGAAATAATTTAGGCAAAGGTACAATAGTCAGACACTCTGTTTTGAGAACAGCAATTTGTTTTGTTTGCTAATCATATGGGAGTTGAGTAGATTGAGTATTAAGAGAAGTTGACATCAATTCATAAAAGTCTATCTAAGGAATCTGGACTTTAAGGTTTAGATCTGTAACAACTCTGCTTAGATTTCTGTGGTGATATAATCCATAATGTTAATCCAAAACTGTACACTTCCAGCAGCTCTAATCCTATCAGTTTCTCCAAGAGAGAAAGACGGTTAGTCTCCTCCGGTGGAGATTTACTATCTCAGAAAGCTAATGAAGAGTCACAATGAGTTAGAATTGACTGGATGCCAGTGAGGTTTTGTTGGCTCTGTTTCCGTCATGCACCTCCCCCACCCTGCCCCTGATTCTTCAGTTGATTGAGACCTCAAGAGTGACCATGTAGCAATTAGTTGGAATATAAAAGCATCCTATGTTATATTCTAAGTTGTTGCTGGTTAGGATATAAACTCAGCCTGCTTCCCTCTAATCCCAGCCCAAGGCTCTAGTCATTGCTCACAGTAATAAACACCTTAGAATACCAAAGTAGCTTTTAGCTCATTCAAAGTTGTAGAGATGAATGTGACCTGATTCATCTTTTTGAGGTGTCCAGTCTATACATGTCGTTGTTGTGAACCATCAAATTAGAACTAAACCATGGCTGACCCTTGAGGGGATGTAAATAGCACAGGAGGAGAACTGGCCCAATGCAAAATGTCTGCATGACCCTCATCATGCTGTTAGGTTTGGACTCTGAAATCATCAGTCTTGGTAGTTGCTTAGTAAATGTAAATGCTTCATTCTTCCTAACAATTAATGGCAATTCAGATTCAATCCGTACATAGTCAGCTGTATGATGTGTTAGCTGCCTTCATACACATGAATTCATTTTATTCTGATAACTATGCACTGAAGCCAGTGGGATTGGACCCATGTTATAGATTCAGAAGGTTAAATAACATACACAGGGAGAACACTAGTATTTTCTTTTACAATCATAGTACATTTCCCTTTGTATCATTTTGTTTTGGCTGCATGACAAAGAACCCTAAAACTTAATGGATTAAAACAACACCAATTATTTTATGATTCTGTGAATTGGCAGTTTGGGCTGGGATCAGCTGGGTGGTTTTCCTGCTGGACTTGGCTGGGCTCTCTTGTCTGTCTGTGGTCACCTGCTGCTTGGTTAGACTGTTCTGTTCCTAGGGGTTGGCTGGTTTATGGCTGGGGCAATGGTGGCAAATGGGCCAGCTGTCTTTCCTCATCCAACAGGAGGACTAGGCTCTGTCACTTGACAGCTGTCACAGGATTCTCAAGAACAGTAAGGAAAGACAATCTTCAGTGTGTAAACTTTCTTTAGCCTCTGCTTGTGAATAATGCCCCATTGGTCAGAACAAGTCCAGTGGCTAAGCTTAGAATTAGTACCACCCAATGGCATGAATGAGGTGAAGTAAGAGGATAATTATTACAGATTTTTTCAATACACTACACTTTTTCAATACACTACACTTTGCATTGATTATGCAAAGGTTATGCAAAGGCGTTTGACTGC
>NW_006399759.1:34297544-34299861 GCF_000299155.1 Elephantulus edwardii | reverse complement strand
AACTTGATGGCACAGAACAACAACAACAACACTTAAAATATTTTTCAGAAGGTATGTATATGAGCATGTGTGTGTTGTGTGAGTGTGTGTGTGTGTGTGTGTATGTACATATATAAAATAAAGTAAAAGCCAACGATATCGTACCTTTGTCAACAATGACCATTGTCAACATTTTGGTATATTTCCTTCTTCTTTGCATTAAGAGCATATGAATGTGTATGTGTGTGCATAATATTTGCCTTTAAAAGAACTGTATTATAGCTTGCCTCTTGATTGGCATATCACTTCATTTTATCAAAGAATTCTTAAAAGCTAGTATTTTGTCATAGAAAAGCAACATATTTTATTCAACTATACCCTGCCTTTTATTTATATTTTGTTGTTAAAGTTGCTTCTATTTCTTCTTCATCTTTGTTGTTCCTGTTGTGTGTTTGAAGGGGATATTATAAATAACATCATATTGAAAATTCCGGAATATAAACCTTTACCCACATTTCTGATGATTTTCCGAGTCTGGATTCCCAGAAGTGAATTATTGGATCAAAGAACACAACATCAGTAAGGCTTTTGATACATATTGCTAAATTGCTTTCCTGGAATTTGCTCTCCCATGGCGCTGTGTGAAAAGGCCTGTATTACGACACACCCAAAAGCATTGAGCATCCTCTTAAAAAAATCAACTAGGTGAAAAATGGTACCTTATTAATTTTATCTCTGGCTAATGGTGAGGAGGAACATTTTTTAAAGCTTATTGATAATTTACAAATGCATATATATATATATATTTAAATGTTCATTACCATGTGAAATGATAGAAGTTTTGAATAGATTTTTATGACTTAGTCTGTATTCATATTACTGACACATTATCATCTGAGTTTCAGCTATTTTCCCCTTTAGGCTGCCATTTACTTTTTAGTTTTGTTTGAGGATTTTTTAAAAAGATATAGGGATTTAAAATTTTATATTATTGAATCTATGTTTTGTTTTGCAACATCCGTTGCTTTTACGCTTGCAATGCCACTCTTGATCCGTCTCTTAACAGAATGTGGCATGGAGTGGCTTTGCCACTTAGCAGAACAATGTTGAGAAAGGCTGTCTGTCTTTGGAATCAGATCTGACAGGTGGAGCTGATTCTCCTATGTGAATTTTCCCCTCTCCAGCTGAGTCTGAGTAAACTGTCTCCAGGGTCTCTCTTTAACTGACACATGGTTGAACACAAAGACCCTTTGGATCCTCTGTGGGTAGAATTGCAAGGCCATCCACAGCCTTGAGGCTGCAGAGAAAAAAAAAACCCAGCATTTAGCCCTAACTGCTGCCTTTCTTTTCTGCTGTTACCTACACCACATAGTTTCCTGACCACAAAGGGTGTGGTCAGATCTGTTTTCTGGATCTCAAAATCCTAATTTGACTAATCCCCAGACAGCTCAAAGGCTTTCACCACAAAGCAATTCCTATCTTCCCCACAATGTGCATTAGCTATACCAGAGACTAGCTTGTGGCCTTGGAGGGTTCATTGGTGAGCAGGCCCATCACAGTCCAGGATCCTCATCTCAATGAAGCTTCATAGTGACACTTGCAAAGTAACAGTACTTTGTCTGTTGATGAGGTTTGCTCCCTAAAGAGAGACAACACCATATCTTAATGATGAAAATATGATTGTTTTTGGTGGTACTCCTTTGCATTAATGGAGATTTACATTTGATTTCTTAGTTGCAGCTAAAAGCATATGATTGTAGCAGATAAAAGGGGAACTTTAGAACCAATTTGATGTGGAGACAAATTCCCTCTCTGTTATTCACTGAGTCTTTTAAAAAGTCAATTAACCTTGTTGAGATTCAACTTCCTAATCATGAGATTATCCTTTTCAGAGAACTGTTATGAGGCTAGGAGGAGATAATGTATGCCAAGTGCTTAGTATATAAAAGATTGTCAGTAAATGAAAGGTAGTAGTATTTTAATGTATAAAAAGAGGAGAGACCTGTCTTAACAGCCAAAAGACGAAAACAGTTGAACAAAATATAATATGTATATTCAACGGAGTGTTGTTCTGCTATAAGGAGAAATGAAGTCCTGATGAATGCCACTACATGGATTAATCTTGAAATCATTATGCTGAATGATAAAAAAAAAAGGAGCAACAACATTGACTTAGCTTACCTTGACTATCAAAGATAATGAAACTTTTAGAGCTACAGATCTGGAGAACAACCACTTGCCCAACTGACTGGAAGAGATCTATATTTGTTCCCATTCCAAAGAAGGGTGACCCAACTGAGTGTGGAAACTATAGAACAATATCATTGATTTCACATGC
>NW_006399759.1:34287763-34296084 GCF_000299155.1 Elephantulus edwardii | reverse complement strand
AGTACACAACAACAGGGACTGGAAAGGGATGCTCTGGTGGCTTGGTGGTAAGGAATTGTGTTGTCACTCCAAACGCAGGAAGCTTAAATCCAGAAGGTACTCTGCAGGAGAAAGATGAGTAATCTCCTGCAAGATTGACAACCTCTGAAAACCTGCTGGAGGCTCAGCTATGAGTTGGTTCTGGCTTAATGGTACATGACTACAACAACAATACAGGTTGGAGAGGAAAGAGGAGAAAGGAAGAAGAGAGTGCGAAGGGGGGAAACCCCCAGTGAAGCAAAAGAATGTGATTGTGTTAGAGATATCAACAATTTGTAAAGATTTTAGAAATTATTTGTGTGTCAGGAATAGGCTTAGCTTTCCAGGAGCTTAAGTTGAAATGCTGCTGTTTCTATTAGGAGCCATTGAGGTGTTTGTAACTCACTGCAACCCTGTGAACAACAGACCTGAAACCTGACATTTCCTGCACCATCCTCATCATCTCTGGTATTCTCAAGCCCATTATTACAGTCACTGTGTTAATTCATCTTTTTGAAGGTCTTCTCCTTCATTTTCCCTCCACCTTTAGCAGAATGATATAATTTCCCAAGGACTAGCCCCTTCTGACAAAGGTGCTCAAAGTGTGTGAGATTGAGTTTCACTATACTTGCCTCTAAGGAACACCCTGGTTCCACTTCCGCCAAGACAGACGTGTTTGTTCTTTTGAAAGTCCATGGGACATTCAATATTTGTCTCCAACATCACAATTCAAAGGCATCAGTTCTTCTTCTGTCTTTATTAACTGTCCAACTTTCAGATGCATAGAGATTAAGGTTGCCTAACATAAGACATGATCTTCGTAATTACTTGCTATGTGTCTGTGAGCTGGACAATGACTAAGGATAAAAGAATAATCAATGCCTTTGAGCTGTGGTGCTGGAGAACAATAATGCCAAGAGAACAAATAGGTCTGTCCTGGAGAGGGTGTAACAAGGTTGCTTGCTTCTTGAAGGTAAAGGTTTTTAAATTCTGTCTCACCTACTTTGGGCATGCTGCCTGGAGGAACCAGTCCTTGAAGAAAGACATCACACTTGAAAGTGTGGAGGATGGACAGAGCAGGAGAGGAAGGCCCTGAATGAGATGGATTGATACGGTAACTGGGGTAAAGGGTTCAGGGGAGTCAGAGATAGTGAGGTTGGCTCAGGATAGGGGAAATGTTCAGAGCCAGTGTTCACAAGGTTGCTATGGCTTATAGTTGACTCAGTGACACATAACAACAACATGTGATTAGTCAGGGGCAGTAAAGTATTAGAAGTGACAGTAGTCATGCCTGTGAGGAAGCTATAAGAAAAGCACTGCATTCAAGTTGATCTCAACACAAGGCCCAGTAGGATTGCCAAGAATGTAAATCTTACAGACCTGCCTTAACTTTTTTAAAAATGAAGTCACTTTTGGGTTCCAACTTCAAACTCTTGGTTAACTCAATGTTAATAGTCATTGAGTTGGAATTGACTCATAACTGGCCCTCCAGCAGGTTTTCAGAAGCTATGAATCACATGGGAGGAGGTTGTCCATCTTTCTCCCATGAAGTTACTGGTAGATGTGAATTGCCAGAGAGGTTCATCCTCTGCGTTAGCAGCACATTGCCCTATGGACCCTCTTTTGGTTAACAATAATACACTTTAACAGCAGGGCCACAAAAAGCCTTGAGAGTCAGCATTCAATTCACCCCTTCATTTTATTCTGTCTAGGGGATGAAATGATGTTCCACAAAAAGGAATTGCAATCATTACTCTGATACCATTTGGGAATACAATTTTCTTTGTTATGTTAATTAGTGTAGGATGTGTCCTTAGGTCTAATGACTTTTGAGATATTAAAAGAACATGTTAGACAGAAAGCAAGGGAACACAAACAGGGAAAAGAAAGATGTGAAGAGGAACTTCGATATAGAAGAGCTAAAGATTTTCTCCCTAGAGCAGAGGAGAGAGAGAGAGAGAGAGAGAGAGAGAGAGAGAGAGAGAGAGAGAGAGAGTGACTCTCCTTTAGAGCTTTCTTTTTCTTTTATTTTATTTTTATTATTTTGTGTGTGTGTACCGTCAAATCATCAGATCTGACTGGTACAGGAGGAGATTTTTCCTCCTTCTCCAGCAGAGCATCTGGTGGATTCGAACCGCATACTTCTAGGATTGCAGTGCAGCTTCTTGCCACTAGGCCACCAGAGCTCATCTCTTTAGAGCTTTCTGAACTGTGAGAAGGGAAGTTTTTGTTCTTGAAAGTTACCCTATTGATGTGTAACAATTACAGCAGTAATAGGTTACTAAAACATTTAGCAATCATAGAAAGAAGCTGGGTCCCAGAATTAGAATGACATAATAGGTACTCCATCTACTTCTGCCATCATGGACAGGCAGCATAAGTAAGAATCAAAATTTTGTTAAAGAGGACTCCCCTCCTTTTTTTTTACTATTTTGTCATAATAAAATATTATTCTGACTGGTCAAGAACTTGCAAGCTGACACTGAAAGGCAGGTGCTTTTATTTTGACACAGGCCTCTGTAGTGCTGGACTATAGCTGACTCTCAAACAGATTAGCTGCATTTCAAAGACTTATTGAGTAAGGCATGTGCTTGGCTGGGAAGTCTTGGGCATGAAAGTGATTGAGCTGAAGTATCTACCTACTAGTGTGAACAAGTTTCCAAGATGGGTTTAAATAGATTCAGGAACAGAAAATTAAATAACTTTAAAAAAAATTTATTTACTAAGTACAAGCTCTTGTGGCTTGTTGTTATGTGCCATCAAGTTGAGTATGACTCATAGTGATCCTATAAACAACAGGCCTGAATCCTGTCCTCTCCTGTGTCATTCTAATCATCTCTGATACACAGGTTGTTGATGAGTCTTCCTCTGATTCTGATGACACTTTCTTCTTCATAGCGTCTGGCTTCACGAATTATTTACTCAGCATGTAGATTAAATAGATTTGGAGAAAGGATACAACTCTGATTCACACCCTTCCTGATTTTAAATCAGTTGGGGTCCACCTGAACTGCGGGATAAAATGAAGGTTATTATCCATGAAGAGAGAAAAAGGTCATAAAAACAGAGGAGAAAGAAAAAAAAACCCCCAAAATTGATGTCAGTAAAAATTATGAAAATTTCATTAGAATATCGAGAAGCCAAAATAACAAAAAGAAGAAATGGCAAAATATAAAAGCTGAATTGAAGACTTCAAAGAGCAGCTGGAGAAGACAAAGCTAAGTACCATAACGAAATGTACAGTTGGTATAGAAAATAAAAAGGGAAATACTTGCTTGGCATTTCTCAAGCTAAAAGAAATGAAAAACAAATTCAAGCCTTGAGTTGCAATACCGTAGGAAAAATGTTGAATGATACCAGAAGCATAAAAAAAAAAAAATAGAAGGAATACACAGAATTACTGTACCCAAAAGAATTGATCTGGCCACTTAGTGGTAAGAAATTGTGTTGCCAATGCAAAGATATTCAGTTCAAATCCACCAGCTGCTCTGTGGGAGATAGGTGGACAATCTGCTTCTGAAAATCTGCTGGAGTGTTAGTTATGGGTCATTTACAGCTTGATGGTACATAACAACTACTACAAGAACAAGTATTACTCTATTAAGTGCTTTCTTGACATTATTGCTAGTGATCATAGTAACCTATATTATTACTTTTTTTTTTATAGAGGAGGAAATGAAATCTCAATGAAGCAGAAGAAATTACTATTGAAAGCTATACAGCTAGTAAAAGTTGAGACTCAGATTCATGCCGAGACAGTGAGTTATGAAGGGATAAATAGATCTCATTCCTACCAGTGGATCCTACTTCCCCGAGCTGGTAAATCCCATCAGTTCAGATCTAGGAGACATAGTCTGACTACCCAGTCTTAAAAGGATTCCTGTCTTCTACTTTCCCCCCCTTTTTAAAAAAATTAATTTTAATGAATGTTTATAGAGACTTTAGATTTCCATTCATTCATTGTTGGATTTTTCTCCCTGTCCACCTCTCTGCTGCAGTTTGCTCTTCTCTTTGAAAAGTAAAAGAAAAATTCTTTCATTGGTATACAATCCCCCCGCCCCAAGTACACTCTACTATACAACCTTCATTCTGGACTCTTGTCATGCCCATAATACCCAATCATATATCGCTTTTAAATAATTCTCTCCCTCATCTGTTTCAATGCCGTATACATAATTTATCCAATCTTTCTCAGTCTCACCCCAACCCTGATAGTCCCATTCTACAACAGTGGCACTATGCATCATTATTTTTTTTTCTCTTCGTGTATTTTCTTTCATAACTCTTATTTAATGATTCTCGTTCATCGTGTTATAGATACTGATATAAAGACCCCACCCCCTCACTGGTTCTTAGCTGCTCAATGCTAGTCCACAGGAGGTAGTCAATAAACAAACATTGCTTAGGTCAATACATCAAAGCCCTTGTAGTATTGGAAAGTAGCCCTGGTGGTGTAATGGTTAGGACCTTGGCTGTGAGTAGTAAGTTCCTTACTTACTTGGAGTTTGTTTTTCTCATCTATGAGCCAAGCAGTGCCACACTATAGCAGAGAGTGAAAGTGAGAAACATAAAGATGACATGGAGATGACACTGACACTGGCTGGTGTGGAATGTGGATGAATAAGATGAGGTCCATGGATGCTCTGGCCAGTCTAAGCACACTTACTTTGTAGCTAATAACTGAACAAGTGTGAGAAAGAGGGCAGATTTTGCTGAAGGAATTCAGAGAGGAGATTGATGTTGCCCATTCACTCTAATTATTATTATTAGATGCTACGAGTCAACTCCAACTCACAGTGACCCCATTTACAACAGATCCAAACCTTGCCTGATTCTTTGTCATCCTCACCATCTCAGTTGTGCTCAAGCCCATTGTTGCAATCTTTGTCCACCTTCCACCTTTTGAAGTAGAATGTCTTTTCCATGGACATTCTGATGTGTCCTGATAATATATTCAAAGACAAAGTCTCACCATATTTACTTCAAAGTATCTTTACTTCTAAGTATCTTTTCTTCCAAGACACATTTCTTTGTGTGTTTGGCAGTCCCTGGTATATTCGATACTCTTTGGCAACAATACAATTCAAAGGTATCAATTCTTTATTCGTTGTCCAACTTTCATATTACTATGAAGAAATGGAAAATACTATGGCTTGGGTCAGATATGCTTTAGTTTTTCAATTGACATCCTTTCTCTTGCCTCTTTCAAGAGTTACCCAATATAACAATGGATTTACCCAAAGTAAGAGTCTGTCATTTGATTTCTTGATTACAGCTTTCATGGTGTTGATTATAAAGTCAAGTAATATTATATCCTCGACATCTTCTATCTCTTCTACACTTATCATGATCTTACTTATAAGTCCAGTTGTGAGGATTTTTATTTTCTCTACTATTGAGGAGGACTTGAAGCTCTTGCTGCAGAAGATCAAGGACTGCAGCCTTCAATATGGATTGAAGCTCACCATCAAGAAAACAAAGATTCTCACCACTGGGCCAATTGGCAGCATCAGTATGGATGGTGAAGAGATTGAGATTGTTAACAGTTGTAGTCTGCTTGACTCCACAATCAATACTCTTGGTACCAGCAATCAGGAAATCAAGAGAAGAATTGCATTGGGAAAGTAAGCTGTCAGGGACCTTTCCAGAGTACTAAAGAGCAATGATGTCAGGCTGAAGACTAAGGTGTGCCTAATCCAGGTCATAGTCTTTGCAATTATGTGCTGTGCGTCAGAGAGCTAGACAATGACTAGGGATGATGAAGAAGAATTTATGCCTTTGAGCTGTGGTGCTGGAGAAGAGTATTGAATATACCATGGACTGCTAGGAGAACAAACAGGTTTGTCCTGGAGAGGGTGAAACTAGGCTGCTCCTAGGAGGCAAGGATTCTGAAGCTCCATCTGGCATACTTTGGGCATGTTGTAAGGAGGAACCAATCCTTGGAGAGGGAAATCATGTTTGGGAAGGTGGAGGGACAGCACAAGAGAGGAAGACCCTGGATGAGATGGATTGATTCAGTGACTGGGGTAATGGGAGTAAGTGTGTCTGAGACAGTGAGGTTGATACAGGATAGAACAGGATTTAAGGCTCTTGTACATAGAGTTGCTAGGAGTCACAAGTGACTCAACGGCACATAATAACAAAACAACAACAATAACCATTGAGGTGTAAACCCATGTGAAAGCTGTATTCTTTATTCTTCTGTGTTAAGTCCTCTTCACCTTCAACAAGTAGAAACCTCTGCAAAATGTAGGTTTTTGGATGAGCCTTCATCCAATTTTGAATCCACATTCTTCTCCCTGTTGTTGTGCAGTGTCTCAAATGACTTACTTAGCATACAAACTGAATAGGTCTGATGAAAGTGTACAAATCCTGACATATACATTTCCTGATTAAAAAAAGAAAACAAAACAGAGGTGTGGCAATAGTAATGATGATTTTGGTAACTAAAACAGTCTTGGTGATTAGGCAACATTCTGTCATTGAAAATCACCTATTGATCATTTTGCTCGGTACACACATGAAGTTTTGCTTTCTTATTGAGCTTGCTTGCACGTGAACCAACAGCTCTCTGCTATTGTACAATAACCTACATTCAGTGGAAGACCAAGCCTTTGGTTAATTCCTGACTTTGCATTAACAAAGAAATAAAAACCATTGCTTCTGAAAGATTTCCTAATGATAGCAGTATTTTAGTTTACCATAACTAGATTAAATAATAACTTTGTTAATTTAGCAATTAAAACCATTGATAACAATTGTTATGGAGATAATGTGAATTAGTTAAATTATGAGCCAGTTGATTTTGTTGTTGTTGTTGTTGATCTTTTTTTTTTTTTTACCTCACACCTGCATATCTAGACCCTGGGTGGTCGGTCTTTTTATCCAGTTAAATAGATTAATCTGTAGCTTATAAAAAAAGAAACTGTGAGATGAAATATTACATACAACTGCTAGTCTGCACCCTATACCATGAAGTATCAGTTTTATTAGTTCCATTCTTTTAGACATTGTGCAATAATGAAAAACATATTGTGTAACCAAGGTATGGCAAATTTCAATGCACACATTTCCAAATGGTCTTCTTGGTTTTCTAAGTGCAAATTACTTAGTAACTGTGGAGATAATGAAACCATTATTCACACAAAATAACATTGCAATTATTCACTTGTGATAGAGCCCACATGAGATGCCTCTGTTACATAAAATACTTTATGGGTAATTATACAATTGCCAAATTTCTCTAAAGCATTTGTTTGGTAATTCAAGAAATGGAACATCAGCAAATCTAGGTTTTAATTAACCTTGACAATGATCACAGTGTAACTCTTTTGGTAAATAAAGCAGGCACACTTATTGTTATTATTTGGTATTTAAGAAAGAACATTTTAAAAGTTATTGTAGTTTCCCAAATAACTTTCAGTTATTGCTTCATTTCTTAAACCCTGCTTAATTTTGAATTGATTGTGGGGAAATAATGGATCAAAGTTTTTGAGCAATTTTTCATGATGAAAACAGTGGTCTTCTGAAATTGTTTGGACTAGAAAATAATATTCTCCCCCCCCTCTATTTTTGTCAAAATCATGCTATTGTTACAATAAACAAGGCAGAAGTTTTAGTAAACAAAACAAGCCCCAAAATCTCAAGTGACTTTCAAAATTCTGCTAAGTAGAAATCTAACTCTAGTGCCATTCTTAACCAATAGACCTCTTCTGTTATCTTCCAGGCATGGTAACCCAGATGCTTAATTTGAAAATGTGGAGAAATAATGGTGGAAATCCTATATTGTAAATTTAACTAAAGCCAAACAAAATCCTTCTGTCATATTTTATTTTTTAATCTAATTTCTGTAAAAGAAGAATTTTAGAGCTAGTAGCAATGTAGTAAATTATTTAGTATAATCTAACATGGTCTTCTCTCTAGAACATTCCTAATTCAGTGGTGCACAACATCATAGAGTCTGCTTACATAAAAGCTAATGAAGTTTATTGGGAAATAGGGACCCATTCCAATGGGAAAGGCCCATTGTCACAGAGT
This sequence comes from Elephantulus edwardii, assembly GCF_000299155.1. Taxonomy (NCBI): domain Eukaryota; kingdom Metazoa; phylum Chordata; class Mammalia; order Macroscelidea; family Macroscelididae; genus Elephantulus; species Elephantulus edwardii. Next base: position 34,288,029 of record NW_006399759.1, on the reverse strand, counting down.
GAAAAACTCAGACCACAAAAGAGGATACATATTGTTGGATCAGGGATGAAAGATTGAAAAACGAATAAATGACTGAAAAACCATCAGGAGAATTAAAGGCAGGATAAATAGAAGTAAGAATTTGTAATGATAGGTCTATAACATGTCAGTAGGATTACATGATTGGTCAAAAGTACATGCTGCTCCATTTCTTACTGGGTGGCCCCGAAACAACCAGTAGGATCACTTTTCCTGGTAACCTATTCTTCCTCTGGTGATGTAGTCCA
>NW_006399759.1:34276295-34280448 GCF_000299155.1 Elephantulus edwardii | reverse complement strand
GAAATGAAAAAAAAAAAAAAAGAAGTGTTGCATTGAGGAAATCTTCTGCCAAAGACCTTTCCAAAGTACTAAAGATCAAGGATGTCAGTTTAAATACTAAGGTGAGCCTGATCTAAGTAATGGTCTTTTCAATTGCTTCCTATGCATCTGAAAGTTGCATAATACATAAAGATGACAGATTTTTTTTTTTTTTTACTGTCGTGATGTAACTGACTCATAACTGAACCTCCAGTGAATTTTCCGAGTCCATTTACTCTCATGGGAGGAGATTGATTCTACCAGCACAGGGGAAAAAAAAATGAACAAACCACGTGCTAACAGAAGAAAGCGCTAATGTGAGCTGTGGTGTTGACGAAGAGTGTTGAATATACCGGCAACTGACAAAGAATAAACAATCTGCCTTGGAGGAAGTGCAAGCAAAGCGCTTTTAGCGACAAGAATGATAAAACTTTGTATTACTTTCTTTAGACATATTTCCAGGAGAAGGCAATTCTCAGAGAGACATCATAATAGAAAAAGTAGAATGAAAGAGAGGAAGACAATATGGTTTGATGAATTGACATGGTGACTACCACGCTGGGCTTGAGCATGGGAGAGAGCATGAGGTTGGTTCAGGATTGGGCAAGATTCAGATCCGTTGTTCACAGGGTCGCTCTGAGCCATAGTTGACTTGATGGCACCTAGCAACAACAACAACAGTGGTTGTCTAGTTGATTTTGACTAAAAAAACCTAATTATTGTTGCCTTCTCAATAGTTTCTTAGATCAATTAAATGGAAGCACTTTATTTTTGCCTGTTTGTAGAACATTTTGCTAGGTATGTATTAGAGAGAGGGACATCAACCAAGAATGGTAGAAGAGGAATTTCTTCCTTTGCCTCTGCTTGGGAAAAGTGCTGGATATACCATGGATTGCCAAGGGAACAAACAAGTCTTTCCTGGAGAGGGTGAAATCAAGATTGCTTCTTGGAGGCAAGGATTTTGAGTTTCTGTCTCAAATACTTTGGGCATGTAGCCAGGAGGGACCAGTATCCGAAGAAAGACATGATTCTTGGAAAGGTTGAGAGACAGTGCAGGAAAGGAAGACCCTGGATGAAATGGATTGACACAATAACTGGGTTTAAAAGGGTAGGTGTGTCAGAGACAGTGAGACTGGCTCGGGATAGTGCAGGGTTCAGAGCTAGTGCATAGGGTCACTATGAGTTGTAGTCGACTTGATGGCACATTACAACAACAACATAGTCATAGGGAGTGATGCTGCTAATCCAAACAAGCTCCTCTTTGGATGTTCACATCCACTGGGGGCTCAGAAGAATGAAAGAAGGAAAATATCTTCCCTCTCTTGTGATATACAGACTTGGAAACTCAATGGATGCTCAGCTATGAGTCAATTCTGATTCAAAGGCAATGAGTTGATTTGGTTTTGGATTTTTTTTTTTTTAGAGGACAAGTTTTTATGTGGCGGTAAGTTGGAACCAACCCGTAGCTGACCCCTCCGGTGGGTTTTTAGAGGCAGTTAATTTACATGGGAGGAAGAAAGGCAATCTTATCTGTGACTAGTTTTGTTTTGTTTATTTGTTTTAAAAACTGAAATTGAGTTTTAGTGAAAGCAATGTGCTCAAGGTTGTGGAGCATATTGAGGATGCAGTTACAACTAAAACTGAGGGCTGCCCAGCTGCTCTGGGACACCCTGCCTCTCTGTGAAGACTCTCAACCCTGTCTGTCATGTCTTCTGAAGGCCATGTGTCCTTTCTCTGGTCATCTCTACAGTCAGAAGGCAGAACCTGAGCCACAATACATATTATCATTTTTATATCTGCTAACTTGAGATGAGGTTGAAACAAAAAATGAGTTGTCTTGAGCCCATGTTAGCTGAAGGCTTACTCACCTTCTCTCCTTTTCCCCATCCCAGAAGATATCCAGAAGATATTCTTTTCTAAGGCCAAGGTAAAATTTATCTCTTCCCTCATTATTTTTCAGTGAGCATATTTGCAATTCCTCGTATAAAACTAGTGCATTTTGCTGAATAGATGCATTGAGACACTGCCTCAAATTAAAAAGGCTAAGGCATACGTGGAAATGCAAAATTCAATTGCTAGGGACTCTCCTAGCTTATTGCAGTGAGAAAAGCTAGCTGACAAGAATGAATCTTCAAAGAATTAATTTACAAAGGTACATGGTTAACATTGCCACCTCAGCTGAAAGAGCCAGAGAGTTGGAAAAAGTGCTGTGTGTGGATAAAGTTCCTGATGGCCTTTGTTTGGATCTTGCAAGACAGGTGAGCAAAGTCAGCATCTCCTGGGTGGGGAGTATGGCGTTGGGAGGATGAGTTTCCCCATAGGCTGCACTTTGCAAGGTAGCATATTACCTCCCTGAGGTCCTCTGGGGGTGCTTTCAGATGGACTTGTTAGTAGCTTAGCGCCACGGAGAGCTGAGAAGCTAAGCTGATCCTCTCCATACCACCAAGTTTTTTGGTTCTTGAGGTTGTAGTAGCCATTCAAGCAGTACTTGTAAGAGCTACAGGAAGGACAGCAAAAGTTGTTTTCTGTTTTTATGAATCTACTTTGTTGTTGTTGTGGGCTGTTGAGTCGGACCCTCCAGCTGGGTTTTCAGAAGCAGTAAACCACATGTGAGGAGATTGCCCATAGAGTGGCTGGGGACTTGAACCAGGTGTCTTTTGGAATTGCAGCACAGTTTCTTACCACTAGGCCATCAGAGCTCCCTTTAGGAAGCAGGGGGTGGGGAGAGAAACAACACCAAAAACCTAACAACAAAAAAAAAAACCAACAAAAAACCCCTCCCAAACCTTTATTGCTATCAAGGTAGAACTGACTAATAACTGATCTGCCAGTAGGTTTTCAGACACTATATAAATTTCATGGGAGAAGTCTGCCTTTCTTTCTTCCAAGGAACAGCTTGTAAATTCAAACAGATTATCTTTGGGTTGGAAGAACATGCCTAGGCTATTATAGCTCTTAAGAATCAGAGAAACTTCTTGTTGTTATGTGCCATCGAGTCACCTGCAACTCATTGCAACCCTATATACAACAGCTCTGAATTCTGCTCTTTCCTGAGCCAACCTCATTGTCTCTGACACACCAACCCCATTACCCCAGTCACTGAGTCAATCCATCTCATTGAGGGTCTTTCTTTCTTGCACTGTCCCTCAACACTCCCAAGTATGACGTTTCTCCCCAAGGACTGATTCTTCCTTGAAATATGCCCAAAGTATGTCAGATGAAGCTTCAGAATCTTTGTCTCTAAGGAGCAGCGACCCAGTTTTACCCTCTCCAGGATGAACCTGTTTGTTATTCTACTAGTCCGTGGTATATTCAATACTCTTCTCCAGCAACCACAACTCAAAGGCATCAATTCTCCTTCTATCATCCCTAGTCATTGTCCAGCTTTCTGATGCATAGCATGTGATTGTCAAGACCATGCCCTGGATCAGGCTCACCTTAGTCTCCAGAGTAAGATTGTTGCTCTTCAGCACTCTGGAAAGATCCCTGACAACAGACTTTCCCAATGCAATTCATCTTCTAATTTCCTGGCTGCTTGGAACAAGAGTGTGAATTGTGGAGCTAAGAAAGAAATTGTGAAGCTGTTAACAATCCCAATCTCTTCTTCACTGTCTTTCATGATGCTGCTAATTGGCCCAGTGATGAGAATCTTCTTACATCTTGCTGCTGTGCCTTTGTTATACTTGACCGTATAATACATCATTTAAGAAAGCAGAAAAGCAGACACTAGAGAGAAACTATAATTTCTCTGGCAGCAAGAGGGAAAAAATAGGGAGAAAGGGAGGGTGCTCTGAAGATGGCTTTGGAGTCAGACAACAGTGGATTGGAGTGTGAGCATCTCCATTTACTTTACATTACTCTCCATTTACATTTCTAGCCTCCCAGATGATCTCTTCTGTATATCAGGTTGAGACAGGACACATTCCTGGTGTACTCCCTTCCCAATTTTGAACCATGCAGTGTTTCCTTGCTCTGTTCTGACGACTGCCTCTTGGTTCAAGTATAAGTTTTGCATTAGCACTATCAAGTGTTCAGGGACTCCCATTCTTCTCAGAGTCAGCCACAGTTTGTTATGGTCCACACAGTCAAACGCCTTTGCATAATCAATGAAGCACAGATAGACATTCCTCTGGTA
>NW_006399759.1:34215297-34275385 GCF_000299155.1 Elephantulus edwardii | reverse complement strand
ATTGTTGATAGATCGTCCACCAATCCTAATGCCATGCTTCTCCTCATAGAGCCCAGCCTCTCTGATAATCTGCTCTGCATACAGATTGAAAAGGTATGGAGACAGGACACATCTCTGACGTACACCCTTCCCAATTTTGAACCATGCAGTGTGATCGTTTATAATTTACCTCTCTGCAGCTCTGTTTCCTCATCTCTAAAATGATGACAAAGATACCTATAACGGCTTAAGATCCATTATATTTACTGGCTTAAAATATCGTCAATTAGAGCTTATAATAATGTCACAAAATGGTAAGTATAACTGATGATAGGAAAGTTGCTAAGCATGATTACTGTAATGATTATGATGATGGCGACTTGATATAGGCATTTATTTTCTTTCTTATTTTTAAGTTTTGTTCATTGTTGTTCATTTTCTTCCCTCCTTCTTTCCACTTTGCAATGCACCTCTTGTTCCAGATTGTTTTCATACATGTAATACCTAATCTTATATTCCTTTCAGGGCATTTCCCCCCTCATCTATTCTAATGCAGTATTCATTATCTCTGTACTCTGTCTCCCTTCTCTCTTCAACAACCCCAAGTCAGTCCTATTTTATAACAGCAGTGTTAAGCAGTATTTGACCTTTTGTGACTGAGATATTTCACTCAGCATAATGTCCTTGGGGCTCCCCAACGTTGTGTTATGTTTTAGAAGTTCCTTGTTTTTCAATGGTGCATAATATTCCGTTGTATCACCATCTTTCTAGTCATTCATTTGTTGATGGGCCCTTTTGTGTTGCTTCTATCTCTTTGCTATTGTGAATAACACAGCAACAAACATCGGTGTGTACACATCTGTTTATCTCATGGCTATGGTTTTTTTTCAGGGTATATTCCCTTTAATGGAGTTGCTGGATCAAATGGTGTTTCTATTTCCAACTTTTTGAGGAAGTATCAGCCTGCCTTTCATAATAGTTGTACCATTTTATGTTCCCCCCAGCAGTGAAAAGAGTTCCAATCTCTCCACATCCTTGCCAGCCTTTGTTGTTTGCTCCCCTGTTGAACTTCTCTATCATTGTTGGGATGAGATAATATCTCATAGTTGTTATGATTTGCAGCTTTCTGATAGCTAGGGATTTTGAACATTGGCATTATTTCTCTAATTGATTTTTAAGTAGTTAAATTTGTTGAGTTTTCTTGCTTTTGGTCAATTACTTGGAAAATTCTCTTATATATGAAGAATGTATATTTCTAAAGAAATAGTCATTTTATGTAGAGTATCAGCTTTTAGAAAATGAATTCTAGTTGATATTTTTCCCCCAAGTGGTTAACTGGTAGTTCTGTTGCCTTTGACTGAATCCTTCTCTTTTCTAGTTGAAATGTTGTCTGAAAAAGGAAACAAAATTATACTGCCTCATTGCTTTGGCTGCCTATATGGGAAATAGGTCACTTCAGTTTATGCCTTTTTTTAGATTGTAGTTTTTATATTAATTTTAATATCTTTTTTATATAACTCTATTTTCTTCGATCCTCTCACCTGGAGTATCCCATTTGGGTCTTAGGGATATATTCTTCTGCATAAAACTTAAGATATTTTTGTCAAGGTATCCAAAATATTTCATTGTACTTTGCTGGAAATTGTGTTACCTCAATTTGGACCTGGCAAACTTTGAATTTCTACTCTATACTTGGTTTAAAAAAAAAGTTGTGCTGGACTTAAATAGTAGGATGGAGTTCTCACTTTCTTTGGAATGTTACTGAGAGGCTTTAGGCTTGGAAAGGTAGAGAGAGGGTCAGCACAAGAGAATGAAATGGACTAACACAGTGACTAGCAATGGGACCAGGTGTGTGGAGATAGTGGGGTTGGCTCAGGATAGCATAGGGTGTAGAGCTGTTATTCATAGGGTTATTATGAGTTATGTAGTTGACTTGATGGCACATAACAACAATAAAAAAAAGATAGAAGATCAATGGGAGCAACTACTTGTTATATGCCATCACATTAGAACCAACTCATAGCTGACCCTTTAAAGGGTTTTCAGAGGGTATAATTCTCTCTGAAAGAGATTGCCCACCTTTCTCCCATGGAGCTTCTGGTGGATTTAAACTCTGTTCTTTTAGGTTGTCAGAGAAACTTCTTATAGCTAAACCAGTAGCATTTCCTAAGCAACTTAGACGGAGGGGGAAAAAACAATAATCCAAACAGATAAAGACCATAAATATGGACTTGAACATAAGTTAATGCTGAGCCTGAAGAACTAATCAGAAACAAAATTCAAAATAGTTGTTGTTGTAGTTGATTGCCATCGAGTCACGGTCAACTCATAGCGACTGAACAAAAGACCTAGTGCCTTTCCATAGCTATCATTGTTTCTCCAAGTTCATAGAGTTTCCAGAGGCATGTGGTTTAGGAAGTGGATGCCACTCCTGCTTCCCAACCTGTTTTACAACTGCGAGCTCCACCAAACACTGTCCACAATGGGAAACCATTCTGGTATTTGATTATCACCATGGCACAAGGTTCAGCATCATAGCAAACCCAACTTACCTAATATAGCACATTGACAAAGAGTGATGTGCAAAGTGGAAGAGTGTTCCTGCAGATACAACAGCACTAGTCTCGTTTAGCAGTGGTTAAGTGTTGTTGAGTCAACTATGACTCACAGTAAGCTTTGTACAAAAGACTTGAACTCTGTTTTATGATTAACATGATTTCTGTACATTTATAAGAGAGTTTGTAGACCATACAATGTTTCTGGAACTTGAGAGAGTAGTGAAACTGTAAATCAAAAGAATTTAACAGAAAAGACTATCTATGTCTGCCATCTTGACATGTTGTTATGTGCCATTGAGTGACCTGGGACTCGTAGTGTACAGCAGCTCTGAAGCCTGCCCTGTTCTGAGCCAGTCTCCCTGACTCCAACACACTTGATGGCATTGCTCCAGTTACCGTATCAATTCATCTCATGCAACATCTTCCTCTCCTGCTCTGTCCCTCACCCTTATAAGCATTGGTTCTTCCTGGCCACATGCTCAAAGTATGTAAAACGGAGCTTCAAAATCCTACCCTCTAAAGAGAAACATGGTTTCATCCTCTCCAAGACAGACCTATTTGTTTTCTTGGTAGTACATGGTATATCCAAGACTCTTCTCCAGCACCACAACACAAAGGCATCAATTCTTCTTCTACTGTCCTTAGTCATTGTCCAGCTCTTTGATGCATAGCAAGTAATTGTGAAGACCATGGCCTGGATCAGGCACACCTTAGTTTCTAGATGATATTGTTGCTTCTTAGTACTCTGGAAAGAACACTGAAAGCACATTTTCCCAGTGTAATTCATCTTTTTTTAAAAAAAATTATTATTAATTTCAGTCAAAATGTACAGAGACTTTGGATTTCCATTCATTCATTGTTGCACTTTTATTCCCTCCCAACCCTTCCCCTCCAGAACACTACCCTCCTGGAAAAGTAAAAGACAAATTCTTTCATGGTTTTACAAACCCTCTCCTAGGTGCACTCCACCATGTAGCCTTCATGCTAGACTCCTGTCATGACAAAAATACCTAATCACATATCCCTTTTAAACAGTTTTCTCCCTCATCTGTTTCAATGCAGTATACATTATTGAACCCATCTTTCTCAGTCTCTCCACAAACCCAAGGTCAGTTCTGTTTTATAACAGTGACAGCATGCAGTATTTGTCCTTTGGGGACTGGGATACTTCACTCAACATAATGTCGTCCAGGATCACTCATTTTGAATAATATTGCATGAGTTCCTTATTTTTCATGCAGTGTAGTATTCCATTGTGTGACTATACCACAGCTTCTCTATCCATTCATTTGCTGATGGGCACTTAGGTTGTTTCCAACTCCTTGCTATTGTGAACAAAGCTGCAATAAACATGGATGTGCATATATCTGCTTGAATGTCAGTTATGGTCTCTTTGGAGTATACAGTAGTGGAATTGCTGGGTCAAATGGTATCTCTATTTGTAACTTTTTGAGAAAGCACCATACCGCCTTCCACAGTGGTTGCACCATTTTACACTCCCACCAACAGTGAATAAGGGTTCCAGTTTCTCCAAAACCTCGTCAGCATTTGTTGCTTGCTGTTCTGTTAAATTTTGCTATTCTGACTGGGGTGAGATGCTATCTCATAGTTGTTTTGATTTGCATCTCTCTTAGAGCTAGGGATTTTGAACATTTCTTTATGTGCTTGTTCACCATCAGAATGTGTTCTTCAGTGAAGTGTCTGTTCATATCCTGTGCCCATTTTTCTATTGGATTATTTACCTTTATCTTGTTGTGGTGCTCAAGTATTTTATAAATTCTGGATATAAGTCCCTGATCTGATATGTCATTACCAAATACTTTTTCCCAGTCTGTGGCTTCCCTTTTTACCCTGTTGGAGAAGGTTTTGGATGTGCATGGGGATTTGATTCTTAGACGATCCTGTTCATCTACTTTATCTTCTCCTGGTTGCAAGTATCTTTTGATTTCTTGACTTCTGGTTCCGAGAGTATTGATTGTGGAGTCGAGCAAGCTGTAACTGCTAATAACCTCAATCTCTTCTCCACCCATTATGGTGCTGCCAATTGGCCCAGTGGTGAGAATCTTTGTCTTCTTGATGGTGAGCTTCATCCTGATGAAATTATTGAATTCCATGGATTAAAAAAGGAATCCCAAAGTACTTCAGAATAATAATAAGTATCAAATAAAAAAATCAAGGAAGCCTCAGATGTTCCTTTATAATATTGAATGGGCACCATCAATGGAACATTTCTAAAGTTTAGAACTTAGTAGCTGTGAGTAAAAAAGCATAAACTTTGTCATATTATCATTTATAATGCTAAAGTATGTTTTCCCTATTACAAAATAACGATACATTTATTATGGAAACCGAAATTGGCCGTTAAGCATTTAAAAGAATCATAAATCTCAAAATCACATGAACTCAGATTTTTTTTAAAAAAATCCAGTTTTTTTTTTGTTTCCTTTTCCTGCAGTTGTCTACTGCGAGGCTTAGGGGGCGTGTGGGTATGATTTATTCATGTCCTCTCTGCTTCCCCCAGCCCTCAAAATGATGACTGGAATTTGGCTCAATATTAGTACTACCAACCAGGCAGACACATTTGCTTTTGGTTTTGGTCAAAGTGGAATTGAGAAACAAGTTAGGAATGAACACATTGCATGGCAGTGGCAGGACTTGTGTGCCTGCAGATGTAATACAGCAGTGTATCCCTCAGCTCCAAATGGAAAACAGGCACCAAAAATAGTTTTCTCTAAAAAAATGGAATAATTCAGTGATTCTAATCTTATTAAATTGAAATTGTAAGGGATTCATTTGCAACAAGGGCAAATACCATGGTCAAAATTGGACAAATACAGGTTTATACCCTCAATTCATCACTGAATTTATATGACGTGGCTCCTTAGCTCAACTGAGTCTAATTTTTCCCCAATAACTTATAAAATTATAATTATATACATCTTATATAGTTGTGAAGATTAAATGAAATAATGTGTGTAAAGTGTAAGTATAGTAAAGCACAGACTATTAATTCATTCCTAAATGGCAGCTGCTTGATAAAAATAGTAATTTAGTGAACACACAATAATGTTCATTTCATTCCAATGCTGTGTAAAATCAGTGGATACTCTAACCAATATCTCAAGAAATTAAGCATTCCTTCAACATCTGGGCCAAGTAATTAACTCTCGTATTCATAAGCTTTGGTGATACATTATCAAGTAATGTAGATCTCTTGTGAATTATAACTTTTTAATTAATTCACCACACTGGTACTGATTAGTACTAATTTATAGCTTAGTTTGCATGTACTTGAGAGAGATCAAACTCTGTATTACACACACACACACACACACACACACACACACACACTCTGCAGATTTTCTTAACCCTTGTCCCTCCTCACAGTCTGTCCTCTATCTCATGGATAAGATTTACTCAGTCTTTAATGATACTAACCAAGAAGGCACATTGTATAGTAATTTGTCCAATTTGTAGGCCTTTAGTAATGATTTTCTTTTCTCTCTCTATCCAGCTCATTTTTTCCTGCCACTGATTGTTCTTTTGAGATGGATGGAAGTTTGGTCAATGTGACTTGGTAAAGGACCTTTAGAATTGCTATTATAGTTCCTGAATTTAAGCCTTTGAATTGTGAGCCATGGCAAATGGGCTATAACTGGATTTCTCTGAGACTCAGTTGCATTTTTTAAGGAAAAGAAGTTTCAGAATAGCTGCTTTACCTGGTTGTTGTCAGGAGGTGAAAGATGGCACACATGAAAACAAATAGCTTTGTATCTGGCTCTTTCAAAGCAGTGAATGTTGCAATGTCAGCAATAATGATATATTTGAAAGGAATTACGAGAGATGAAGGCACTCTGATTGTAGTATGCAGAGTTCTGCCCTTAACTCAAAGATGGTGCTTCCCCACTGGCAGTTCAAATCCACTGGCAGCTCCAGTGGAGAAAGATGGGTAATTTCCTCCTGTGTAATTTACAGTCTTTCAAAATCTGCTGAAGGCTCAATTGCAGGTTGGTTCTAACTTGACAGCAACAAATTTGTTTTGAATAAGAGAGGTGAGCTGCTTTCTTTCCTGGCTTCTTTCAGTAGAGGCACACTGAGAGATTAGGAGGCCCTGGGTCATTGGAGGGGATCACACTACTAACTTAAAGGTCTCTGTGGTGGTTCAGAGCACGGTTTAGTTCAAAGGACCGTTTCTCTGGCAGTTCAGATCCACCAGGGGCTCCAAGGAGGAAACTGGACAACCTCCTCCTGTGTAATTTGCAGCTTCGGACACCCTGAGGAGGGTCAGTTCAGAGTCGGTTCCAATTTGGTGCAATACCTTTGAGTTTGACCTTAAGGGTGATGGGAACAGTTAATATGCTTAGCTGCTAACTGAAAAATGGGGGCTCAAGTCCACTCAGAAGAAGGGCTTGGTGATCTACTCCCATAAAGCCAGCTACACAGCATAATCACACCCTGACAGTTTGAGGGGGCTGTGAATGTGACTTGTTAGCTGTTTAAACTTGGAGAGAAGTGGAATGAATGGTCACTGTGGTGGGAGGTGGGCATTCTCCCTCCATCACCATCTTGCTGTGCGTGATCACTTGAAGAATGTTGGTGGCTTGACTTCTCTCTGGGAAACAGTGAATGAGATTGACAACAAGTCCCCTGGTGGATTGTGGAGGGTGTGAGTCTGCATCCTGGCACCACCAGTGTCAACAGTGCAATCTAGCTTGCATGAGCCACATAACCCTCCTGAGTCCAATTTTCCTCAAGCATAGACTTGAAGGCGATGATAACAGAAACACTCCTGTAAAATAGTTGCTGGGATTAGATAAGAGAATGGGTGTGAAAGTGATTTATCAAGTGTAAAGTGTTGTACAGATGGTAGTTATTATTGTAGATGATCTCAATTATCCTTTTCAATCCTAAAGATTTGTGATTCTAAATATAGCAGTGTGAGAGAGCGCCTTGTTTTTTCTCAAGCAGCTGATAAATACGATTTCCTCCAAATTTCCAGTTATTAATGCATTAGCAAGGCTCTGCCTCTTTCTTGGGAGGAAACGTCCCCTTTTAGGGGCTGTACCTGCAATAGAAGTATTATGGTGACATGTAGGTCTAAACCAAGCTAGAATCTCACTTTTAAATTGGTAGCTTTAGTGTTATACAACACAATCAGAACTTTCGGGATTGAAAAGCAGTTTTCTTGAGTCAAATTCAGATTTTTCAAAATCCTTTCTTTAAATCCAAAAGCACCGAGAGTGTTTGGAGGAGATGGCTCTCCTGGGGAAGGAGTAGGAGGCACTTCTGATGAACAAAGTGTGAACGATGCTGAAACATATGGCTCTGATTTGCCCCACGATATCCATGTTTAAATCGTGAACAGAAAAAAAGGCTTGAAAATATGGATTTGGTGTTTCCCTCCTAAACTCCAAACATTTATAAATAGATTAAGATGCACGGAAGAAGAAGAAGAAGAAGAAAAAAAAATCATCCTTACTGCACTGGCTTTAAGGAACACAGCTAGAGTATAGCTACTTTCAGGTCTCTTGATAAACCTTTTCAAATTCTCTCATGTACTTTTGCATTTAGACAAGTTAATTTTATCTGCAAGATCTGCTACAAAATTTGAAGAGACCATTCTAAGGGAAAAGTATTGGGTCTTGTTGTCTAGAAAGGTAAAATCTTAAGATATTTATTTATGTTGTTGTTAGATGTCGTCAAGTACAACCCATTGCAACAATGTGAATAACAGACCTGAACCCTACCCTATCCTGGGCCTTCCGTACCATCTCTCACACACTTGAGTCCACGGCTGCACCGTAACTATCTCATTGGGGCTGTCTTCCTCTCCTTCACTGACCCTCCTTGTTTCTAAGCTTGATGCGCCTTTCTGAGGAATAGCTTCTCCTAGCAACATGCCCAAAGTATGAAAGGTTAAGCTTTGCCATCTTTGCCTCCAAGTAGTGCTCTGGCTGCACTTTCCCCAACACCCATCTGTTCTTTTGGCAGTCTGATAGTCAGTGCTCTTCTTCAACATCACAACTCAAATAAATGCATCAGTTCTTCTATCATCTTTTTTCATTGCCCGGCTCTCAGTTGCATAAAGTTCTTCTCTTTTTATTTCCTGACTCCAATTCTTTGCATATTTTGTTACATTATTTTGCTTTGTCTTCTCTAGCTGCCCTTTGAAATCTTCTTTTCATCTCTTTGACTTTGGCATCTCTTTCTTTTGTTTTTATTTTTGATGCTCTAAAGCAATATTTGTAGTGTCTTCTGACACACATTTTGGTTTTTTTTAGTCTCCTCTTTGCTCCTCCTTTTGCCCTCTTCTTGGACAATATCCTTGATGTCACCTCACAGCTCCTCTCTTTTTCACTTATTAATGTTCAGTGTCTCAAACTGTTCCTTGAGATGATTCTTAAATTCAGGTGAGATAGACTCAAAGTTGTATTTTGATTCTTGTGGACTTATTTTAATGTTCTTCACCTTCAGTTTAAACTTGCACATGACGATCTGTTCCATAGCCAGCCGCTCACTTGGTTTTGACTGCTGATACTGAGCTTCTCCAGTGATTCTTTCAGCAGATATAGTCATTCTGATTCCTGTGCAATCTATCAGGTGAGGTCCTTGAGTCAAGTTGCCTTTTATGTTTTTGTTGTTGTTGTGTGCCATCGAGTCAGAACTGATCAAGCACCGATCCTCCAGCAGGTTTTCAGAGGCAGTAAATCACACAGGAGGAGATTGCCCATCCTTTTCCTACAGAGAAACTCGTGGATTCAAATTAAATGCCTTTTGAATTTCAGCACAGCTTCCTACCACTAGGCCACTAGAGTATTTGGTACAAACAAATTATTGAACATACAAAATTCAATCATTTGATCTCCAGCCTCATTTCTGTTACCAAGAATGTACTTTATAACTACTATTTCTTCCTCATTGCTTATGATGTTTTCATTCCAGTCACCAATAATTGATTGCATGTTTGGTCAATTTGGAAGGGCAAAAGTTGGGAGAAATCTTAATTTTCTTCTTTATTGGCTTTAGTTGCTGGTGTGTATATTTGAACAATAGTTGTATTAACAGACCTTACTTGTATATGTGTGCGTAGTATCCTATCACTCACAGCATTGTACTTCAGGATAGATCTTGAAATAGTATTTTTAACTATGAATACTACACCATTCTTACTCTGTTTTTCTTTCCTGGTGTGATATATCATATGATTGTAGTAGCTCATTAAATCAGATGGGAACCCACATATAGGTCCCATGCCCTTGAAGCAGAATCTGTTTATCTGACCAACACACTAGTCTCCTTCCCCCGCACCCCTATTCACTATACCCTTTAGGACTCAGTTTTACTATTTCCTTCTCAAATGGCTTTCACTGTTTCACCTTGAGGCAAATGCTGCTGCACTTTGCTCCTCCTAATGCATCCTTTTCTAATCTCTAACCTTCAGAAGAAAGGGAATCCCAAAATACTTGATGGTGCTCACATGAAATCTATACTTGGACCAGGAAGTGGTCATTAGATCAGAGCAAGGAAACACTGCATGGAGTGCATTAGGGATGCATCTTGGCTGTATACATTTTCCATCTATATACAGAAAAGCTCATTCAGAAGTCTGGACTTTGTGAGGAGAAATGTGCTGTCAGGATTGGAGGAAGAGTCATCAACAACATATGTTATGCTCATGACACACCTTGCTGGCCGAAATTGAGGAAGACTAGAAGAATTTGCTGCAGAAGGTAAAGTGCTCCAGTTTTCAATATGGATTGAAGCGGAACATCCAGAAAACAGAGATGCTCGCCACTGGGCCAATTGGCAGCACCATAATAGACAGAGAAGAGATTGAGATTGTTAACAATTTCAGCTTTCTTGGCTCCACAATAAACACTCTTGGCACCTGCAGTCAAGAAATTAACAGATTAAATGCATTAGGGAAATCTTCTGTCAGGGACCTCTCTTAAGAGATAAGGAGGAATAAGATCAGTCTAGAGACGGTGCACTTGATTCAAGCCATGGCATTTTCTATTATTTGTTTTGTATTAGAGATCTGGACAATGACTAATGATGACAGAAAAAGAATTGATGCCTTTGAGCTGTGATGTTGGAGAAGAATATTAACATACTACCACTGCTAAGAGAACAAACAAGTCTGTCCTGCAGAGGGTGAAACCAAGTTGCCCCTTGAAGGGAAGGATTTTGAAGTTGTGTGTCAAATACTTTGGGTATGTGGCCAGGAGAGACCAGTCCTTGGAGAAGGTCATCATGTTTGAAAGGATGGAAGTACAGCACAGGCAAGGAAGACCCTGGGTGAGATGGATTGACAGTAACTAGGGCAATGGGGCTAGGTGTTTCAGAGACAGTGAGACTGGCTTAGGTTAAGGTGGGGTGCAGAGCAGTTGTACATAGGGTCTCAATGAGTCACAGGCAACTTGGTGGCACATACAAACAACAACAACAACAACATTATCTGACTTAGTAAGTTGTAATTGAAAAAAAAATTGACTGATGAGTCAAATGGAAGAATAGTTACCCATGGTAGACAGTGTTTGGTGAAGCTCCCCAATTAAAACAAGCTTGAAAGCAGGAGTGGTATCCACTTTCATAATAGCTTGCCTCGGGAAACCCTATGAACCTGGAGAAAGGATGAAAGTTATGCAGGAGGTGTCCAGGACTTTCATTCATAGGGTCGCTATGAGTCACCTGCGACTCGATGGCACTTAACAACAATAAGAAGTTGTAATTATTAGTTTATACATTCATTTTTTTTTCACTCAAAACACATTAATGGACCTATTTAATATACATCAGCTACTGTGCTGTGTTCAAAAAAACATATTTTGAGATTCTAGATTTAGGAAACCTAACCCAGTTTGGCAGAGTCTAGACATTTTTTCTGGGAGGTGATGTTTGAATTGAGCATCAGAGGAAGTTAACTGCAAGAAGAGAATTAGAAGTTCATAAATCAACCAGAGTAAAGGATACACAAATGAGGACTCATTTGGTTTTTATACTGCTGATAATGTCTGAAGGTCAAGGTAGGGTGTGAAGGCTGAGAAGGTAGGTATGAGTGAAATTACTGAGGGGTTTATGAGTGCTTTGGTTTACTTTGTCTCTGTTCAGGAAGTTGTCGAAAGATTGTAAACTGGAGGGTAAATAGATTTGCATTTGAGATTAATCACTATGATTGTAGTAGGGATAACAGATCAATATGATTTAAGCCAGTGTACAAAATAAGAAATGCTGCTAGGCATGAAATTATAGTGATCTAAAAAAATTGTGATTATAAAGAATGAATCAAATTGAGTGGGTTCAAGAGATAGTTAGGACATAAGACTGGTGAGACTGATTGTATATGGAGGATTGAAGAAGAAATAAAAGATGAATCACAAGTTAGAAACCATGTTATAATTATAGTCAAGAGAGGTGAGTTAAAGGCTTCTTTTGGAGAGGAGCTATAAGAATATTAGTAGAAATGGGTTGTACTTTGAGCATCTTTTCGGCTTGTAGTTCCAGTGAGATGTCCATGTGGAAACGTTCAGCAGGCAGGGGATATATTAGGTTAAAATTCTAAACAGAGGTTGACCTGGGGTTGTAGATTTCATAGTATGACCATTTAGGTGGTAGTTAATCCTTCAGTTCAATTAACTCACTGGACATTTTCAGTAAGATATGACTGGACGGTTTCCATTGCATTTGGCAAAAGGTTAATAAATTAAATAGACAGTATTGGTGGAGATGGGGACAGGCATTAGTAGGGAAAGAAAAGATCAGGGAGCATAAATAAGATGAGAATATTGACTTCTAAATGTTTGGCTAATAAAGAAAGAAGAATTAGAGAGTGCTAAAGAGAGGTGGTGGTAGAGTGCATTGTACCGACCGCTGACTGCTAGACCAGTAACTGGAACCTATCAGATTCTCCATAGAAGAGAGAGGAGGCTGTTTACGCAGGTTAAGATTTACAGTATTAGAAACTCAATGAAAGGTCACCATAAGGGAATCAATTTGAGGACTAAATGTGGGGAAAGATGGACATGGATTAGAGGAGACTTTTAGTATATGTAGTAGTAACTTATAGCTGGTGTAACAAATCCATTATCTTGTAGTTGCAGAGTGAGAAGTCCTAAATTCAAGGTGCTCACAGGACAGAATTCCTTACAGAGTCTAGCAGGAAATCTGTTCCCTTGTCTTTACCATCTGCCAGCATTTGCCACATTCCTTAGCACATGATTTCCTTTCTTGTAGTCTTTTAACTTCAAAGTCTGTCATCTCATCTCCTTCCTGGAGTCGTATCCGTCTGCTTCCCTCAGATATTTAGGATTTGTTTGGGTCACTGGAGCATTAAAGTTAATCTCATCAAGTTATTGTTGTGTACCCTCAAGTCTGAACGTATTTATAGCTGACCATCTATCGAGTTTCAGAGGCTGTAAATCACTTGTAAGGAGACTGCTCATCTTTCTATTGTGGAGCAGCTGTTGGATTTGAACTATGTGCTTTTGTGTTGGCAGTGCAGCTTCTTACCATTACACCACTTTTTCATCTCATGTTGTTCTTAATGTAATGTGCCATTGAGTTGCCTATGACTCATAGTGACCCTATGCACAATAGCACTGAATCCTGTCCTATACTGAGCCAATCTCACTGCCTTTCACACACCAACTCCCATATCCCCAGTCACTATTCAATCCCTCTTATCTGGGGTGGTGGTGGTCTTTTCTCCTGCACTGTCCCACCATCCTTCCAAGCATCATATCCTTCTCCAAGGACTAGTTCCTTTGGCAACATTCCCAAAGTATGAATCCTCAAAATCCTCACCTCCAAGGAGCAACAAGTTGGTTTCACTCTCTCCAAGACAGACTTGTTTGTTCTCTAGACAGTCCATGGTATGTTCAATACTCTTCTCTAGCACCCCAACTCAAAGGCATTGATCATTTTTCTGTCATAGTCATTGTCCAGCTCTCTGATGCACAGCAAAATATTGCTATTCTTTAGCAATGTAGGGAGATCCCAGACAACATACTTCCCCACGCATTTTGTCTTTTGATTTCCTGACTGCTGGTGCCAAGAATGTTGACTGTTGAACTAAACAAGCTGAAATTGTTAACAACTTAAATTTCTTCTCCATCTATCATTGTTGTTGTGCATGGTGCTGCCAATTGGCCCAGTGGTGATAATTTCTGTTTTCTCTTTATTGAGCTTCAGTACATATTGAAGACTACAGTTGTTGTGGACCATAAAGTTGGAACTGACCCATATTTGAATCTCTAGTGAGTTTTCTGAGGCAGTTAATCACACAGGAGGAAATTGCCTATTCTTCTCCTTTGGAGCAGCTGGTGGCCTTGAAAAGCATGCCTCCAGGATTACAGTGCAGCTTCTTGCCACTAGTCCATCAGAGCTCCAAATCTCTTTTATAGTATAAAGTAAAATATCCACAGGTTCCACAGATTCTAACAAGCATTTCTGGGAAAGTATTATTCTGCTGCCACAGGGAAAGAGAGAATTTAAGTGGGGTGGGGGGTGGGGGAGAGATGGAGGGAGTGAGGGAGGAAGGGGAAAGAGAAGGGAGATTGAGATTGGAAATACAAGAGAGGAAGTGATTAACAGTTAATATCAAGGGCACAAGTGAAAGAATAGTTTAGATCACTAAATTAATAGTTTGAGAGTGGGAATATCTGGATTTATAACATGTTGTTGTTTACCATATACTCAGTGTTGACTCATAGCTGATCTTCCGGCAGGTTTCAGAGGCAGTTAGTCTCACGGAAGGATATTGCCCATCCTTCTACCACAGAGCACCAGGGAACCTTAAACTGGATGCCTTGGGGATTGCAGCACAGCTTCTTGCCACTGTTGGAGTCATAAGAATGTTTGGGGAGGATTGGAAAAGTGTGAACGAGAATTGAGAAGATTTGTAGTAGTGAGTAGTAAGGATAAAACATCAAAAGGTGGTAGGATCCAGGAGGATCCAGCTGGTGTTGGAGAGCTGGATTTGCTGTTGCTACAGCTCCTGGAGTGTACACTTGTTGAATGCCAAGCCAATGGGGTGTAGAAATAGTGAAAATGTTGGGTCCTCCTGGGCAGAAATGGAAGAAGCTACTGTTGTGCTTCAAATGGTCAACCATGAGGCCCAGAGTGGGCAAGACAGAAAAGATCTGGATGTCTATACAAGGTCAAAGACCTATGCAGGACAAGAGAGCGCTGGAAGAATTAACAGAGTGTGATATTTGTGGGATGCTAGGCTAGACCTGTCGCCAGAGATCCCATGGGGTGCTTGAGTGGAAGCAAGCATTGAACTTAAAAGAAGAAAGAAGGATGGTAAGTATGAAGGAAGGAGGGAAGGTTAGAAGGAAGGGAGAGAAGGAAGGAGGGAGGGAATGAAGCCAGGTAGGCATGCAGCAAGAAGAAATCCTTCAGAGATGATTTTGCAGAATACCTGGATTGAACATTTTCTACAGAGGAATGACTTCCTGCTGGACATAGTCTGGGATGATGGGCTCCTTCCACCCATCATATTTGATGCCGTACTTGTCATGGTTTCTTCTTCATAAGAAGTTGCGCGGTTTTCTCAAAAGAAGTCTTCTCCCCAGGAACTACTATCTGCAGAATGTACGTACTTCCTTTTCATTACGTGGAGATGGCTTCCTCCAACATTCTATAAGAATTGCTGCCTGTGGATGCTTTCTACAAATCCAGGTGTGGTGTCCCTTTCAGTTCTTAATTCTGCACTTGTTCTTTGGATTGCTCTGAGAGTGGAAGAGGGATGGGGTTCCGAATGGTTTTTGATAGGAAGACTCACTTCCTCCCTGACATCTGAGCTGTAAACAGATTCTTTACTAAGTAAAAATATTGACACCATAATGCTTTCTGAGTTATGTCCTTGCTGTAACAATAAGGGAATAGAAAGAAGAATTCTTTTTTGACCATTGCATGCCAAATGTCATGCATGTTATACTCACACATCCCACTTTGTGTAGTATCTTTTAGAATAATTGAATGCCTGCTGACTAATCAGTAAATAGCTCTGCTCCCCCACTCACAAAAACAATAAGAACAAGACTTCTAAAGGACCCCTTAAACTTTAATTTTGATAATATAAAAAAATGAACTAGTATATTTACTAGAAACCACGCCCAGTTGTTGATTTTATACAAGTTCCCAGGTTATAAATGCCCAATTTATGCCCAATCTGTGACTATGCACCAATCACCATAAAATTTATTGTATTAGATAGTGAAGATGCATACATACGGTGGTTCATAATAACAAAGTGCAAAATATAGAAAATCTGTATTGTTAAAGATGTTTTAGTGCTTCTGAAAGTGTTTCTTTGACTAATTAATGTTAAATATAAATCATATCTACCTGTTTCAAGTTATATACCTTTATCAATTAAAGACTAAGTCTTTAGGAATGGAACATATTTTTAATCTGGGGATTCCATGTATGTATTGAATCTTTTCAACAATCTATGGTGTAGTTTTTACCCTCATTTAAGAAACATTGAAGCAGAAATGAAAGCAATAATCTAAACTGTTCAAATTTTGAATATTTCCATGTCTTTTATTATTGAGCTATATTATTAAAGATAATATTCAGAGATGTGAGGTTAATTACAAGTTGTTTCCCCTTTAAAAATATTTGTATTGGTTTGCATACAACATTCACATATGCTTTGTTTCATACTATCCTCCATTTCCATTGTGTTTCGCACAATCATTCTCATTCATTGTATTTGATAAAATTAACCCCCAATGAACTATGCCCACCATTACTCAGTCTTTGCAGATCCCTACCAGATCTTTCTCATTTCCTTCACCTTCTCCTTCCATGCACCAAATTGTGAGACCCCTTATTTTCCCCATCCATCCTCATCCCTTTGCTCCCACTCCTACCCTTTGAGGCCCCATATGTATTTTAATAGTTATCCTTCTATTTTTGCAGTAATGGTCTTATGCTGCATGTTCTTGTAAGACTAAGTTGGTTCACTCAGCATAGACTTGGCTTTTCTGTATATTGTGCTTGGTTGATCTTCTAATTGGTAATATAAGGTGAGCATCCTTTTGCCTCAGTCTTCCCAACCCCTTTATTATTAACTACTTATACTTTGACTATGATAAAGTCCAGGTTAATATAATATTCCTGGCAAGGGTTTTTATGTCATTGCTTTTGCTTTGTTTTTAAAAAAATCTATTTAGGATGACTTGAGAAGAGACAAGGACCCTTGGTAACACAGTATGTCAAGCATTTACCTGCTACCTGGAAGATCAGTAGTTTGAACCCACCTGCAGCTCTGAAGGAGGAAGATGAGTCAGCCTTCCCCTTTGTAAGGTTACCATCTTGAAAACCCTATGGGGAAGTTCTTTTGGCCCTACAGGGTTTCTATGAGTTGGAACCATAGTGAGTGTTGGATTTGAGAAGAAAGAGAATACTGTTAGTACTAGGTCCAGAAGTTGAATTTCATAACATCCTTAAGGCTATCGAGTAAAGCATTTTCTCTATTCAAGATGTGACATTAGCATGTTAACATGGCACTTGATGTTTTAGAAATTTAGAGTTCACTATCCCTTCATGCCCTCTTCCTCAAATAGATTAATTTATTCTTTATAAAATATTGCAAATTTTCTGAGACCCTTGGAAACAGAATGCTCTTCTTGGCAAATGAAAATGATCCTGTGTTAGGAAAGGTTAAGTGTTCCTTGGCATCTATCTGAATAAACAGCATGATTTTGTGGCGTCTGAATTTTGCATTCAGATCAGCATTCTTAAGAAAGCAAGATGACCTGATTTTTATTTTCCCTTGTAAGCATGTTTTGATGAATCCACAAAGTAATTGTGCCTTTCCCCTATGTCTGGTAGATAGCTTGCTCAGTAGTGTTATTTCCAAAAGACAGAGATTTATGGGGAGATACCAAAGGTTTGGGAAGGCAATAGACAGTGTCCAAGAAAAGTTTTAGAAAAAAAGACCTAGAGACTTAAAAATAGCTGACTGGGTAAGTCCACAGCCCCCAAATACACCCCTCTATTGTACTTTAGAGAAGGAGCCCTGGTGGCACAATCCTGAGCCGTTTTGCTGCTCATCAAAGGTCAATGGTTCAAACTCACTCAGGCTTCATGGGAAAAGGACATTGTGATCTGTTCCTGTAAAGAAAGTCGAGAGAACTCTGTAGTTTTACCCATGTAAAGCCCAGTCGTATTCTGATACATGGACTTATGAGTTAAAAATGAGTTTGACAGCACTGAACAAAAGCAACATACTATAGAGTAAGAGAAACTGAGAAGGACTGATCAGAAAGATAGGACCGTTGTTGTTTTGTGCTGTCGAGTACAACTCTTAGTGACCCTCCGAACAATAGATCTGATCCCAGTACTATCCTGTGCCATCCTCATCATTTCTCACACACTTAAGATGGGAGAAAGATAGGGTAGAGGTGTGGGCAACTAATGTCTGGTGTTCAGAGAGGAGAGATTTTAAAAGTTGATGATCCGAGGTCTTCGGTTGGAGGAAAAGTGATTGATTATGATTTAAAGGCCCATCAAGAAGACATGAGGTGCACACCCATGTTTATTGCAGCTTTGTTCACAATAGCAAGGAGTTGGAAACAACCTAAGTGCCCATCAACAAACGAATGGCTAGAGAAGCTGTGGTATATTCGCACAATGGAATACTATGCTGCATTAAAAAACAAGGAACTCATGCAATATTATTCAAAATGGTTGACTCTGGAGAACATTATGCTGAGTGAAATATCCTAGTCACAAAAGGACAAATATTACCTGATGCCACTGTTGTAGAATGGGACTGTCCTTGGGGTTGGGGAGAGACTAAGATGGGTTCAATAATGTATACTGCACTGAAACAGAGGAGGGAGAAAACTGTTTAAAAGAGATATATGACTAGGTACTTCTGTCATCACAGGAGTCTAGAGCGAGGGCTACATGGTGGAGGGGACCTGGGGGAGGGTTTGTAAAACAATGAAAGAATCTTTTCTTTTACTTTTCCATAATTTTTGACTCATGTACTTATAACTTGTTAGTCAAATTTGTGTCTTCTAGGTTGCAACACCCCCATGATACATCTTCAAGGATATGAACATGTAAGGCCAAGCACAATCAACAAGAGTGCATCTAAATTCCAAAATCAATCTCCAAAATAGTTTATGTGTTTCCTACTGCCAAAGGGGCCCTTTAGAGTAGTGAGAGAAGATCTTCACCCTGAAACCCACAGCGTCCCTTTTCAGCAGGAAGTAGCTAAGAGAATACGCCATCCCCTTTTCCTTATGACTCAGGGTGAAGTCTCTCTCAGGGAGGAGTGATAGGGAATGGCAAAGGACACACCGACAAAGGAGATTAATCAGAACTGACTTTGACAAGCACTGAGGTAATTGGACAATTAAAACAGACATTCCGATGGCGGGGAAGAAGAACAAACTGGGGAGGAGGGTGGAGAGAATGGTGCAGCAATGAAGGAGTGAAAGCCCAGAATCCCTGTGAATGTTCATGGAAACTAATAAAATTTAATAAAAAAAAAAAAAAGAAGACATGAGGAAGTGAGAGGCTGGGTGACAGGGAGTGGAGCCAACGTGCAAAGGAAGATGTGAGATACACTACAATGAACAAGTTTAGACTGTGACTGGGGAGAGGGGATTTGGGAATCTGAGACACAACTTGGTATTATGATGCAATGTCGAATAAAGGGAGATTGGGACCTGCGGTTCAAGCCAGTTTACCTGTAAAGTCTCAATTTCCAAATATGTAAAACTGGCACAATTCTACCCTTTCCTTGGCTTCTGTGAATTAAGTAAAAAGACATACACCACATAAAGGGTTTTGTCCAGATCCAAAGAGAGAGCAGAAGGAACTTGAATATTGATGTTGCTCTTCCTGTGTTTTTTTCCTTTTTAAGCTTTGAATTAAAGATGAGAGACAGAATATTGTGGCCACAGAGGTTTTCGTGTGTGTGTGTGTGTGTGTGTGTGTGTGTGTGTGTGTGTGTAGGGTTGGAGGAATCCAGAAAACTTACGTTAAATGTTCTCAAACTAAAATTTGTTTTGTTCTTGTATCCCATTATTTTCATCTTTAAATTAGCAAAGCTTTAAAAAGTTTTGGAAAATCTTAAATTTATTTAACTGGAGTCTTGCCTTCCTCCAAATCTGGTAGCTTAAGCTGCACTTTATGATATCACTGAGGCCCCAAGATAATGAATTAGTGGTAGTGAGTGCTGCCAACCCAAAGGCAAATGGTTCAAAACTGCTGGCCAATCTCATCCTGTGTGATTTAGTGCCTCTAAAAACTTCCTGGGGGTCAGCTATGAGTTGAATCCGACTTGAGGGTAGGAAAAAACAACAAGTTGAGGGCTGTCCTGTTTCACATAACCTGGAACAACAGAAGTGGAGAGAGCCAGTGGAGGTAAATTCTGAATGCCTCTTGTGGGTGTTTGAAGGAGAGGGCGGTCTCTGGCTGGCCAGGTGCTTGGCTGACCAGTCCCATCTGGCCCAGGGGTGATGGAGAGAGCTCAGGGACTGCTCAGCACAGGGTAGGGTGTGGTGCCTCACTGGCAAAGTTATCCCCAATGACTTTGACAGAGTCATTTTTCTTTCAATCTGTCTAGAGTTTCTGACTAAGGGGGAAGTGAGTCATTTTGACAGCCTTAATCTGAGCTGAAAAAATAGTGTGTTAAAGTCATCAGGATTTGAGTTTATGGTGCTTCTTTGGGGTCCAGGACAGAATGTCCTTTGGAAGGTAAGACCTACATTGAGACTAAGAAACTCTGATAGAAAAAACATTGCTTTTCTCAGGCACGGATGTTCCATGTCTTAGCCTGAGGCCACAGACTCTCCTATACATCTCTTCATATAAGCCAAGTTTATGTTACACTGATTATGTTGAAAAGAAAAATATGTTGTACCCATACCAACAAAAGCTGTGAATAAAGGAGGTTTATTTTTAAAAACTAGCTTTGCTTAAATCAGAGCCCGCTTTGAATCATCTTTCAAATCCTTATCAGGTAAATTGTAAGCAGACGTCAACATGCCCCATGTGGAGGGAGTAAGAGGAGACCTGGCTTCCAAGTCAGTTTGGCTCCGATCCCCTTTGGCTTGAAGGATGTGAACTAGGCCTTCAAGCTTCTTTCCAACACTAGCTTATACCATGTACCTTCCCAAACTCTCAGCTACCATAACTCTATGCAGTCAGCACTTAAGGAAGTGTTACTAGGTGCTCCTGAGTCAACGACAAGTCACAGTGACTCTAAGAACAACAGATGGAAACGTTGCTCTGTCCTGCATCATCTTCACAATCTCCATCAAGCTCATCAATCCATCTCATTGAAGACCCTAATCTCTTTTATAGAACGTCTATCTGCCCGTGTCCAGCCCCCCCTCCCCCCAGTATACTGTGTCTTTCTAAGGACTGGCTTTTCCTGACAGTATGCCCAAAGTATATGAGATGAGGTTTCACCATTCTTGCCTCCATCATTGTACTTCCTATAACAAGCTGTTGTTGTGTACCCTTGAGTTGTAACTAACCCATAGCTGGCCCTCCACCAAGTTTTCAGAGGCAGTAACTTCCATGGGAGGAGAATGTCTATCTTTCTTGCAAGGTGAAGCTAGTGGATGTGAACTATATGCCTTCAGATTGGCAGCATAGTTCCTTATCCCTAGTCCATCAGTAGTAGCTATGTGGAGAAATCTCCATGTTTCTGCTCTATCTTCTCCTCTCCCTACAACTCTCCTTCCTTCCCTCCCTACTCTATCTGAAAACCTGTTTTTCATTCTTTTCTAAGACTTGGCTTTGTTATTGAGGTTTTTATTTTTTTTAATTTTTTTTCCTATATTTTATTAATTTTCATAAACATTTACAGAGATTTTGGGTTTCCATTCATTCATTGTTGCACTATTCTCTCTACCCTCCTCCCAGTTTGTTCTTGTCCAAATGCCACAGTGCTTGTCAAAGCCAGTTCTGATTAATCTTCTTTGTCAGTGTGTCCTTTGCCATTCCCTATCACTCCTCCCTGAGAGAGACTTCACCCTGAGTCATAAGGAAAAGGGGATGGTGTATTCTCTTAGCTACTTCCTGCTGAAAAGGGACGCTGTGGGTTTCAGGGTGAAGATCTTCTCTCACTACTCTAAAGGGCCCCTTTGGCAGTAAGAACACATAGACTATTATGGAGATTGATTTTGGAATTTAGATGCACTCTTATTGATTGTGCTTGGCCGTACATGTTCATATCCTTGAAGATGTATCATGGGGGTGTTGCAACCTAGAAGACACAAATTTGACTAGCAAGTTATAAGTACATGAGTCCAAAAGATGCCGTTAAGTTGAATATGACTTATAGTGACCCTATGAACAAAAGATCTGCCATCTTCACACTTCCTAACATACAAGAGCCCATTGCCGCAGTCACCATATCAATCCACCCTGCCGAGGGTCTTCCTCTCCTTTGCCAACCCTCCACCCTTCCTAGCATCATGTCCTTCTCCAAAGAATAACTTCCACACTATTTTCAGAAGTCTGGGGTTGAGGGCTAAGTGTTTTTGTCTCAGTTCCCACAATACTGAACCCCACACTTTCCCTTATTACACTAATGATTCTCCCCCCCCACACACACAAACCCCCCCAAAAAACAAAACAATGCACAACAGGTATAGATAGGTTAGAGTCAAGAGGTTTGGGATCCAGTGAAAAATACTACTCATGTCTGGGTTGAAAGACTCCACAGGTGAGTCTAAGAAACTAGCTAAAAGAAGTGAATACAAACAGAGCTCACTTGTTCAGTGTGTGGATGAAAACATAGGGAAAGAGTTGAAGGGCAGAGCTCTCCAGCTGTGGACCAGAGCAGTTTCTGTGTGGGGTAAACTAACTGAAAGGTTGGAAGTTCAACTGTACCCAAAGTCTGGCAATCTACTTCCAAAGCATTAGCCACTGAAAACCCAATGGAGCCCAGTTCTTCTAGGACTCTCACAAGGATTGCCTTGAGTTGGAGCTGATTTTACAACAACTTGTGTGTGTGTGTGTGTGTGTGTTAGACATCAGTGAATACTTGATGGGGTTTCAGGGTATGTAGGCATGGTCAGAAGGAAAATTGCCAATCAGGAGAAAGACTGGGCTACTCAGTTACTGTTATGTAATACACATTATAATTCCCACTGTTCCGGAACCCTTTGCTCCTCTCACACACTTTCCATTTAACAAGCTCTTATGGAATTAAATCACTGGATGAGCAGGAGATGCCTTTTACCTGGGTGACAAGCTTCCAAATCTAAGTAAAAGGATCAACCAGTTGTCAAGCCCATCTAGCTCTCTGTCCTCTTTCCTTGTCCCCTGGGTATCTGATGACAGCATTGGCCTGACGACTGGCCTGCTTTCCACCCACTTTGTGTTGTTACCATTTTTACCAACTCTGCTTTCATGAGGGGATATTTCTCATTGCAAAACCTAAAGGCTGGGAGATGTTTGAGGTGTAGTTCCAATGGTAGCCTCAATGGGAAATTTCTTTGTAGCCTTGTGTTTTACTTTAAAAGCTCATTTAGGGTTTTGAATTCTGCTCTGCTTTTCCAAGTTTGTGCTAATGTAAAAATATTGCCTGAAATGACTTAGCTTTGATCTTCTAGAATTCTTGTTTATCCTGTGGCTTTCCATGCCCTTGGCCCTCCTTCAAAGTTTGAGAAGTTGATTGTCTGTAAATGCTGATTCCTGTACTTTTTTGAATTCATACTTTTGATCTGGCTACCAACAGCCTCTCACAAGCTATTAGGCCCCATCTCCCAGCATCCTTCCTCTCGTAGACCCTGAGGCCAGCCCTCTTGGTCTCACCTGTCCTGACCACAAGAACACATCTGCAGAGACTCCCCCCCTCCCCCAATTGCCCTGTCCCCATCCTTGAACAGAGCCCAGTCTTTCCCCACTGAGATCACTTGGGTTGGACATCTGGGATGTTCCTCATTCTATCTGGAAGTAACTGTGAGCCAGCTAGCCTCCAGTTCCTCTCCTTTGAACCTCAATGTCTTTTCAAGGGACCAATGAAATATTTAAAACACAAGTCCTTTCTCTTTTCTAGCCACGAGGAAAACGTAGAGAAGCAGCAGTTGTGGAATTTGGTCTTCCCTGCATTTCCACCTAGTTTAGCGTCTTGCTCAACTGTCTTCATAATCCTCAGAGATTGTGAGTGTAGGTGTCTGAATGACTTGCTATAAGTTTCTTCTTTACTTTTTTAGGTGTGGGGTCTTATGTTAATCTCTCAATAACTAAGAACCTCAGTTTCCTTATTTGTAAAACTAGTAATATTTTCTACCTCAGCTCTCTTTTTTATTGTTGTGGGGTTGGAACTGATTCATAACCAGTCCATTTTTCTCTCAAGGAGCCACCAGAGAGGTTCAGTCTTGGGCTAGCAGCACAATTCCCTATGGACAATGCCAGCAGCCACTCCAAACAAGAGGACGGAATGAAATTAAGTGACTATATATATATATATATCTCACAGTATCTGGCACATAATAGGCAATCAATCCATCCCCCTCAATTCCTTTCCTCTCCATCTTTTCTATTTCTTCAGTATTGGGTCAGTTGGTGGTGGTGGAGGTGATCTTTAGACCTCTTTCTGGAATCATTGCATGAGCCATTTCCAGAGTTCTTCAGGAACTTCCACGTCTCTGGAGCCAGATGTGTAAAGTGAGACAAGGGCCTTTTCAAGACTTGTTTTGCTGCTGCTGAGCCTGGGTTGGTGGCCATACTACGGGCCCAGAGACTAGACTTTTCTCCATCTTTACCTTCTGATTCCTTTGCCAGCTAAGACTAAAGGCCATGTTTGCAGAGCTATGTGCTAAAGAGGGTATGAGCAGGATTACATTTTCAGTTAGGTTAGATTGCCTTTGTCAAAGTGGCATCTGAGATGTTGTCTTTTCAGTGTTATTCATAGCTTATGGGGAATCTATCCTCCATTTATGCTTTCCTCAGACCATATGCAAAATTCCATTTTCTCTGGAATCTTTGTTCAGATAATGCTGACTTTCACCAAAATCTTTCAGCCATTTTAGCCTGACCTATAAAAATACTAATTTGCTTATTTGCTATTTTACAAGATAATCTGTTTGTTTGCTTTTTATGTCTGACTCCACAACTTGCTCCTGAGCTCCTTGGGGGCTGGGACTATGCAGCCTGCTTTTCTGTAATGTTTTTTCTTAGTGTTATTTTGCTGAGCTCATGACAACAAAAAGTCCGAATCCACTGCTATTGAATCAGTCCTGATGCCACTGAGTTGTGGTGTTGGAAAAGAGTTTTGAACGTTTCAGGGACTGTCAAGAGAACAAACAGGTCTGTCTTGTACAGGGTGACACTAATCTGTTCCTTAGAGGCAAGGATTTTGACACTCTGTCTCACATTCTTTGGTCATGTAGCTGGGAGGAACCAGTTTTTGGAAAAGGCTATCATACTTTAAGGATGGAGGGACAGCACAAGAGAGGGAGATCCTGGAGAAAGATGGATTGACATAGTGAGTGGCGGTATGTGTGTCAGAGACAGTGAGATTAGCTCAGGATGGAGCAGAGTTCAGAGCTATTGTGCAGAAAGTCTGTCTGAATCACAAGTGACTCAATGGCACAAAACAACAACAGCAACCCCACAGGATGGAGTAGCTCTGCCCCACTGGGACATTTTTACAGGAGTAGAGTGCTATCTTTTCCCCCTGCAAAGTTGCTGTTGGGTTTATCACCAATCTTTTGATTAGCACATGAGTGCATTTGTAACTGCACCAAGGGGTCCAAGTTCCCAACAACACTGGGTTTGCTTCTTGTCATTGTACCATTCAATAGTATCAAATGTCCTTATGTAAGTGAAGGCGTCTCATACCAGTTTATGATTCTACCGATCTGCTCACCAGTCTTGCAACTTATTTAGATGGGAGAACTAAAGTTCAGAGAGGGCTAGTGACTTTTCTAAGGTTGCACAGCCAGGTGAGTGGGACTGCTGGCCTTGAACTGGACAAAGTTTTAGGTACAGAGCGACTCTCTAGCATAGGTGATAAATCTGATCTGGATCCTTAAGATGGCTGAGTTGGTTTTTCGACTCAGACTAAAAGACTTTAGGAAATTGTTTCCTTGTGTTAGCTCTTTTCTTTCTTTCTTTTTTTTTTTAAACACACACACACACACACACACACACACACACACACACTCTGGAGATTTTGGACTAAGTGTATATTTTCCTTATTTTTAAAAATTTTTTATTTATTGCTTGAGTGCACAGTATTTACCTCATTGAAAATGATGACAAACCCCTGAACAGTTGATATTTTTTTTGCAATTCATATGGAACAAATTAGAAATAACTTTCAATAGTGTGGATTGTCCCAGAGAATGAATCAAAATCCTTACTCCTTTTTATTCCTTCCACTTTTTGTATGCCCCCAATGTCACTGTCTGAGATCCAGGAGATCCAAGTGGACGACACGGAGCACATGGCTCCCTCATCCCAAGAGAAGTGAACACCTAGAGCTTTTGTTTGTCAAGTTACTGTGTTCTCTGAGGGAGAAGGTGTCAGAGAGATGATTTTCTACTTGTGCATCTATACAATAGGGGAAAATTAGGAATCTTTGCTACTTTGTTCAGGTATAAATAGTTTTTTCCCTGGGTCTCCTTTGCCATTCACTCCTGTGAGCATTTGGAGAGAGAAAAAGCAACTCACATAATTGCTTTTACAAGATCATCTCTATTAAATATTTGTGAATGTAGACTCTCCATTCGTGCCTGTTAGACTAAGAAGATAAAGATCTTTCCCTTCTACCATGTTGCTCCAGAAAAACACTGGCTCTGCCTGACAGGCCAACATTCTTCCATAATGATCTTAAGCAAATCATTTAACTTTTCAGTAAAGTAAGATAATAAAGCCAATTCAGTGAGTTATTGTGAAGGGTAAACATACATGGCCCCCACCTATCTGTCAGTTGGTGGTCTTGTGGGTGCTTTTGTGTTACTGTAATGTTACAAGCTCTTACTTGAGCACAGTCAAGTGTTCTAGGATTCCCAATCTTCTTAAGGTTAGCCACAATTTCTGTGATCCACACAGTCAAATGCTTTTGCATAGGCAGTAAAAACACAAATAGTCAACAATCTGGTACCATTCTTCTGATACATGTGAAACCAAGACTAAGAAGCAGTTGTCTGAACAGAGCAAGGGGATACCTCATGGTTTAAATTAAAGAAAAGAGTGTGTCAGGGATGCATACTTTCTCTATTCTTATTAATCTATATGCAGAACAGATTCTTCAGGAGGGTAAGCTTTATAAAGAAGAATATGGCATCAGGATAGGAGGAAGACTCATCCACAACCTGTATTATTCAGATGACACAACCTTACTTTCGAAACTGAGGAGGACTTGAAGAAGCACTTGCTGCAAAAGGTCAGGGGTTACAGCCTTAAATATAGATTGAAGCTCAACATTAAGAAAACAAAGATCCTCATCACCACGCTAATAAGCAACATCATGAGAAATGGAGAAAAGATTGAGGTTGCTAATTATTTTGTCTTGCTTGAAATCACAATAAACATCTTGGCACCAACAGTCAAGAAATCCCAGTGAGTTCCATGGAGAAAATTTACTGTCAGGGATCTCACCAGAGTGCTAAAGAACAATGATTTTAATCTAGAGACTAAGGTACATCCCATGCAGGCCATGGCCTTTTCAATTGCTTGTTGTGCATCTGAGAACTGGACAGTGAGTAAGAATGAAAAAAAAATACTGATGGTTTTGAGTTGTGATTCTGGAGAAGAGTATTGAACATACTATGGATTGCCAAGAAAACAAACAGGTCTGTTCTGGAGAAGGTGAAATCAGGTTGCACTTTGAAACTCCATCTCCAATACTTTGGGCATATTGACAGAAGGTACTCGTCCTTGGAGAAAAACATCATGCTTGGGAAGAGTAGAGGATCTGCACAAGAGAGGAAGACCCTGGATGAGTTGGCTTGGCACAGTGACTGTAGTAATGGGGTCAGATGTTGTATCAGAGATGATGAGGTTGCCTCAGGATAGAGCAAGGTTCAGAACTATTGTTCACAGGGTCACTATGAGTCATCATCAACTTGATGGCACATAGCAACAACAAGAAGACTCACAAACACAACCACACCACACACACTCTTGCTGTAACTGTGCAAGGCCCTTTCCTACTTTCTTTGTTTTGGCCATGCAGTTTGCTTGATTCAATGAGAAGTTAGTAAATATGACTCAAACAAGACTCGAATAGTCCTCACTGGGTGGCTTGCTGCTGCTCTGTCATCATGAGGATATGACTGAGCTAATTCTCTAAATCATAAAAGATAAGCAGAGCTGAGTGGCCTTAAATACTTAAACGAGACTATCCTAGATTAGTCAGCAGTGAGGCCAGCCCAAGCTACCTGATTCCTATAGACTGTTGAGACAAATGGTCTGCCACTGAAGTTGTGCAGATTTTTTCTATAGCGTTATTGTTACAATAGATAATGGAGATGGTAGTCTCATATTGGGACTCTATACACACTCCCTGGATCTTCAGTGATGCTGCAGTTAAGGACTGGCTTGCTTGAACTACCCAGAAGCTCTGTGGGAGGCAACCTTGATAATAGGCTTCCATAAAGATGTAGGCACAGCCTCAGTGCCTTATAGGGTTTTTCTGCTCTTACAGGTTTTCTGTGAGTAAGCATTAACTCAGAGGAACACATGATGCAAGAAGGGACCAGTCCTTGGAAAGGAATGTTGTGCTTGGGTGGATGGAGGGACAGCACAAGAGAGGAAGACGCTGGATGAGATGGATTGATTCAGTGACTGGAGTAATGAGGGCAGGTGTGTCAGAGGCGTGAGATTTGCACAGGATAGAGCAGGGTTTAGGGCTGTTGTACATAGGGTCCCTGTGAGTTACAGGTGACTCAATGGAACATAACAACAACAAGCCACAACACTGGTCCGCTTACAAAGCTTGTATGCATTGTTTCTCTCACCTCCTCCAACCACATGCCCCCACCCATGCTCACCCCTCTGATCTCCACCTCCTCCAGTTGGATCCTCATACTCATTCTACAGGGACTTAGTTCATTTTGCATAATGCTCTCCAGTCCCTCCCAGGTTAGGTAGAAATTTACAAAATAATTGCTTCTGCATTCTGTGTAGTATTCCATTGTGTGAATAGACCATAATTTCTCAACCCATTCCTTTGTGGTTGGACATTTGGGCTGTTTCCATTGTTCTTGCAATGGTGGATAATGCTGCTATGAACATTGGTGTACAAGTCTTCATTTGTGTCTTAGTTCTCATTTTCTTGGGGTATATTCCAAGCAGTGGAATAGCTGGGTCATATGGAATTTCTATGTTCAGCTTTTTTGAGAAAGTGAGACTTTTCTTTTTAAGAGATACGGGGAGGGTTCAAACTGCCAACCTGGCTGAGTCCGTTTGCTTATACTTCTCAGGGATCTCACATGGAATTCAGTCTGCATTTTTCCCCCGTCTTTTCAATTAATCTCTAATGAAAATTATCTTTTTTCTTCCTTTAGGATTGCTTTGGGAGTCTTTGCATCAGGTCATATCTTACTGGATATGTACTTCCATGTACTTTCCAACCCCTTTGCCTTTGCTTTCAGCCTAGACCCCGCCTCCACCTGCCCATCTAATCCTCACTCCATAGAGGGCACCATGTAGACCGTGGGGCATCCCATGGATTCCCTTGAGCCAGCCAGTACCGAATCAGCATTCTGAATCACCCTGCTTAAAATCTGCCTCTTGGAAGTCTTCTCTCTGGTTCCAAGCAAAACATTTCTTTTCTGCACTCTCAGAACTTTGATTACACTTCCCCGAGGAGGCCCTGATGTATAGCAATGCCATTACTGCTGTGTAATAGTGTAGTGCCCACTGAGGTATGTGAAGTGTGCTTCTAGTTTTCATTTAGCATGGTCTTAGCGAAAAAAAAAAAAATCAGAAATCACAGACCATACATGTTAGTAGCAAAGGAATTAGTAGAAAAAGAATTTCAGTTTTAACTTTATACTTTTGCTTTGTGATGGAAGTCCCTAGAAGAGAAAGAGTACATACAGCGCGTTCATCTTTGAATCCTCAAAACCCACCCTGGTTTATTGAAGGCATCCCGGAAATGTTTGCTGAATGAACAAGTGAATGGAAAGATTCCTGGAAACAAATTTTTCTTTATCTTGTTTGACGTAGGACTCTCTTGGTGTTCAGTGGACTGAATTTCTGCATTTCTGCTGTAAGTTTTGAGTCCTTGGCTTTGTTAATTAGTCTGCAACACCAAAGTCTTAACTCAGCCTTCCACCACTGGGATTTCCACAGCTCTGGGACTCACCTTCTACCACCAGCACTCGGCTAGTGCTCTCCCCACAAAATGTGTTCTCCAGGCATCACCACTCTGCCTTTCTATGTGTTACCTCTAATGGTTCACTCTGAGAGTAAAAAAGGAGGATGGATAGATCCTCCTCAGGAAAAAGACCAAAGAAGGAGTGGTTCAAGGTATGCCCATGACCTTCCATATCTGAAGAGGGAAGAGGTCTTGAGATAAGACCTGTGATTGTCAAACTTAGTGAGATTTTAAAATCTCTTGCCTGTTAGGCTGTACCCTGCCCCATGCTGACACCAGCTGCAAGACCCTTAAAATGCAGATGGCCTGTAGGATCATCCTTTAGAAGCAACTAGAGAGCAGGAAATTTGGGAAGAACCTTACCACTTGACAGCCAGGCTGGGGTTACTGGGGGTGGCCCTGGAAGGGAAGGTCTCCTAAGGAAGCTTTGTGGGTGGTGATGAACTCAAAGAGAAAAGAGAAGCAGAGTGAGGCCTCCTGAGAAGAAACTGAGGGTGTGAGAATCAACTGAGGCCCCAGAGTGAGCCCTGAGGCTGAGCAGAGAGGAAGCAGTCTCAAAACACATTTCCTGGAATTTGGTTTTCTTTTCTTCAGCCTCCTAAGAATGAAACTGCAGAAGCCTGGCATGGTGCCCAATCTCCCACATGGTGGCCCCCCTATACCATCCTCTAAGGGTTTCCCTGGGAAGGAAGCACTGCAGCACCACCTCCTTTAGCTGGACATGGAGTGACCTTGGCTTCTCTCCAGCCCCTGAGAACTTTTGTTCCCTCATCCATCCACATGTGGAGTTGGACTGGACTGTGAAGAATATGTGTGGGGCCTAAACAGCGGGCCTTGGAATCTTTGATTCCCGGAAGGCTGTGAAGCACTGTTAAGTGATGAGTAAGGAGAAAGGAGAGAAGAGAGGAAATGGAGTATTAATGCTCTGGGGGCCTGGTGGATGAGGAATTGCGTGGCCAACTCAAAGGTAGGGGGTTTGAATCCACCAGTTCCTCTGTGGGGAAAAGATGGGCATTCTCCTGTGTGATTTACAGCCTCTGAAAACCCACTGAAGGGTCAGCAGTGAGCTGAATTCAACTTGAAGGCACAACTATCAAGATCTATCCCAAGGAGATTGTCTTCTCAGCCTCACATTCACAAGGAGCATTGGAGAACAGGCTACGATTGATGGGAAGAGCATTGCTTTTCTGTAGATGATCTGTGGTTGGCCAGGGCCAATGGGAAGAGTTCATACAGAGTTGGACACCTAAGATAGAAATAGAAGCATGCTGGGATGATATTGCTCCTTTCAAGTGAAGCAGAAAACTGGTAGTGCTGTGGAATGGAAGGAAATAGATGTTTTCTGCTTAATAGTTTGGTGTCTCCTAGTGCCTCTGGGAGTTTCTAGAAGCACCATCATTGTCAGCTGAAGTTAATGTACCTCCTACACCGGAACGTGGCCCCTTCCCTCCACTAATGTCAATTTCCCAGGGATTCTCTTGGAAAAAGTCTACAAAAGTGTACTCGTAAGCCTTCCTCCCCATGGCCACTTTTCAATGATTATCCTCTCTAGCCTTTATCTAGCCTGTTGTTATTGAGTTGTAATCTATTGATAGCTAACCCTCCTGTGGGTTTTCAGAGGTGATTAAATGCATGGGAGGAGATTGCCCATCCTTGTTCCATGGAGCAGCTGGTGGATTTGGTGATCATCATGTCTCTGGGATTGTAGCACAGCTTCTTACCACTAGGACTTTTTTTCCTTTAAATAAAATTTTTATTGTATACTTGTTTGCTTACAAAACTATTATACACTGTTTTTCACACCGTATCTTCCTCATTTCCTGTACCAACCCCTCCCTCTGTCCATCAACTTGTGCAAGACTGCTCCCCTATCCGTCCTCACCACTCTACTCCTATCCTCTTCCCTTTCTCTCCTCATGTACATTTTACTAGTTTCCTATTTCTACAATAATGGTTTTCTACAGTATTAGTCTTTATGGGACTGAGTTAGTTCACTCAGTACAATGCACTCCAGTCCCTCCCAAGTTAGATAGTAATTTACAACATCATTGCTCCTGCGTGCTGCATAGTATTCCATTGTGTGAATGTACCATAATTCTCAAACCATTCAATTGGGGTGGGACATTTGGGCTCTTTCTATGTTCTTGCAATGGTGAATAACTCTGCTATGAACACTAGTGTACAAATTATCATTTGTGTCTCAGTTCTAACTTTCTTGGGGTATATTCCAAGGAATGGAATAGCTGGATTATACGGAATGTCTGTGTACAGCTTTTTTAGGAAGCACCAAAGTGCCTTCCACAGTGGTTGCACCATTTTATAATACCACCAACAGTGTATAAGAGTTCCTTTCTTGCCACATCCTTTCCAATATTTATTACTTGCTGTCCTGTTAAACTTTGCCATTGCTGCTGGAGTGAGATGGTATCTCACTATTATTTTGATTTGCATCTCTTTTATTACCAGTTATTTTGAGCATTGCTCCATGTGTCTGTTGGCCATTCGAATATCTTCCTCTGTGAAAAGTCTTTCCATGTCTTTTGTCCATTATGCAATTGTTACCAGTTTGTTGTTTTTTTTTTAAATACTGATTTTCAAAGTTTGAATACATTGTTTTTTTACAAAAGATCCTTCCCATTTTCTTCATACCCCCACCCATTAAATTATGCAACCTTATGATTAATGCCCTACCCCCACCCCACCCATCCTCACCCCTCTGTTTCTACCCTCTCTCCTCCCTTGGATCCTCATACATATTCTACAATAATGGTTTTATACAGCACTTGTCCTTGTGGGATTGACTTAGTTCACTCAGCATTATGCTCTCCAGTCTCTCCCAGCTTAGGTAGTAATTTACTACCTAAATTACATTGCTCCTGCATGCTGCATAGTATGTCAATGTATGAATGTACTACAGCTTCTCAATTAATTTTTTTTTGTGTTTGGACATTTGGGCTGTTTCTATGTTCTTGTGATGGTGAATAATACTGCTATGAACATTGGTGTACAAGTTTTCATTTGTGCCTCAGTTCTCATTTTCTTGGGGTATATGCCAAGTAGTGGAATAGCTGAGCCAAATGGAATGTCTATGTTCAGCTTTCTGAGGAAATGTCAAACTGCCTTCCAGAGTGGTTGTGCCATTGTACAATCCCACTGATAAAGTATAAGAGTTCCTTTCTTGCCACATCCTCTCCAACATTTATTACTTGCTATCTTATTAAACTTTGCCAGTTACTGGAGTGAAATGGTATCTCGTTGTAGTTTTGATTTGCATCTCTCTTATTGCCAGTGATTTGGAGAATTTCTTCATGTGTCTGTTGGCCATTTCAATATCTTCTTCTGTGAAAATTCTGTCTGTTCTTTGCCCATTTTGTAATTGGGTTATCAGTCTTTTTCTTGTGTAGGCCCAGGAGTATTCTATAAACTTTTGTTATGAGACTCTTGTATGAGATGGTATTGTCAAATGTTTGTTTCAGTTGGTAGGTTGGAAAAAGTTTTTGATGTGCATGGGAATTTAATCTTTAGAAGATCCCATTCATCAATTTTATCCTCTTCAGACTGTGAATTTCCGGCTGTATTTGACAGTGTCTTTATACTGTAGACTAGGCTTTCTAAACTTGATCCCAGTTTTTCTTTTATGAACATTATGGTTTTGGGCTTTATCAGTTTTTTCTTGTGGAGGTCCTATAGGATTCTGTAACCTTTTGATATGAGATCCTTGTCAGAAACAGTATTGTCAAATATTTGTTCCTAGTCAGTAAATTTTTCACTCTGTTGGCAAATGTTTTTTATGCGTGCAGGGATTTAATATTTAGAAGGTCTAATTAATTTTATTGTCGATTGGTTTTGTATTTCTTGTTGTATTTGTCACCCCTTTTTACCATGAGATAAGCCTTCTAAGCTTTGTCCTACTATTTCTCTTATAATCTTTATGGTTTTGAGCTTTACCTCTAGGTCTCTGATCTACCTTGAGTTGATTTTTGTGTATGGTGAGAGGCACCACTAGGACCTTTAAAACTTTTGAAATCACAGATTCTCTGTAGCTTACAAGAGAAATAAAGAGAGTGAAAAAGTTTGAATGATCTTAGCACAGTAAAGAAAACTTGTATGCAGTAATATTCAAGCTGAGGAAATATTTGAAATTATCTGTGTATTAGATTTGTTATGGTAGGTACAAGGGTTCTGCATTTTCTTTCCTTTATACTTGTCTTTGTATTGGCCAGAGGGAAGCAAATGTTATGACATTTTATAATTTTATAACTATAGTTAGAATTTAGTCTCTGGTGTAAGGGGTCCTTGTTGTATTTGAAAATGTAGACTGAATTCCAATGGGAATAACGCAAGAATTTGGAGATGGGAGATAAAACTAGGATTAGATTTGGAGAGATTTTCTTCTGAAAGCTTAATTTAAAAATAATTTCATAAAATATAACTAAAACTTAGCTTGTTTTGCAAAAAGGAAAACTATAGGGTGAAGTCAAAGAGCTGTCTGTGTTAAAATTGAAATCTTAGCTGAGTAAACTTAGGTCTACTTTATCATTTTCCAAAATGATATTTTTATAACCTACCACATAGGATCATTATGAGGATTAGCTATATGAAAAGGACCACATAGAAATTATTTTTGGAAAATGGCAGGCATTTTTTTCTTTTTAATAAAAACCCCACAGGACCCTATTAAGCTTAGTAAGACATGAGAACAGTTTGAAAACTTTGAGTTTAGATTGTTTAGGCCAGATGCATGAGAAGTTTCCAGTATTCTCTTTAGTCTAGGCATACTCTTTACTGTTTCCAGGGAAGGAACAGGCTTCCTCAATTACTCTAGGGATTTATTTCTTGAACGAACATGGAGTTGAATGAAATACTCTGGCAAAGCTGTTTCAATGAGACCTGTTGGGAAAGAACTGTACTCCCACTGAAAGAAGAAAATATCATTTAGAGGGTGACCTTTGCCCGGAAAAAAATATTAATTCTCACACAGAAAGTTTGAAGTGCAAATATGGGCCAAAGTTAGCAGCCAATAAGAAGTACAACTGTTTTTTTTTTTTACTTTGAAAAATTAGATTAAAATTTTACTTTCGTCAGTGAGCTGTTACAGATGGATGTTACCATACATGTGGTGGTGGTGGTTCTTAGGGTGCCATCAGGTAGCCTATAACTCATAATGTCTCTATGAATAACAGATCTGAACCTTGCCCTATCTTGTACCTTCCGCACCCTCTCTGATATGTTTGAACCCATTCTTATAGTCACTGTGTCACTCCATCTTATTGAGAGTCTTGTTCTCTCCCTCTGACTATCCACCTTTTCTAGCATTGTCTTTTTCCAAGGACTGGTCCCTCCTGGCAACATGCTCAAGGCATATGAGATAAAGTTTTACGCTCCTTGCCTCCAAGAAGCACCTTGGTTTTACACTCTCCAAGACAGAGTTGTATGTTCTTTTCACAGTTCATGGAATATTTAGTACTCTTCTTCAATACAACAAATTCAAAGGTCTCAATTCTTCTTCTCTCAACCTTTTTCATTGTCAACTTTCAGATTCATAGGAGGCAATTAAAAATACCATACTTGTTTATGTTAAAGTTTTCTTAAAGTACTGAAAGATATAGAATTTATACCTTTGAACTGTGGTGCTGGAGAAGAGTGTTGAATATACCATGGACTGCTAGGAGAACAAACAGGTTTGTCCTGGAGAGGGTGAAGCCAGAATGCTCCTTGGAGTCAAGGATTCTGAAGCTTCGTCTGACATACTTTGGGCATGTTGCAAGGAGGGATTGGTCCTTGGAGAGGGACATCATGTTTGGGAGAGTGGAGGACGATGCAGGAGAGGAAGACCTTCGATGAGATGGATTGATTCTGTGAGTGGGGTGGTGGGAATGAGTGTGTTTGAGATGGCGAGGTTGGCACAGGATAGAACGGCGTTTAAGGCTCTTGTACATAGGGTCGCTATGAGTGGCAAGCAACTTGATGGCACATAACAACAACTGAAAGTTATAAACTGGAACTGATTCAATGCCAACAGGTGGCATAGATGAGGAAACTTGGAGTTCAGAGAGTACAGTGGCTTGTCCCAAGGCCCATCCTGTGAAGTTGAAGGTCCGATCCTAAAA
Organism: Elephantulus edwardii; assembly: GCF_000299155.1. Taxonomy (NCBI): domain Eukaryota; kingdom Metazoa; phylum Chordata; class Mammalia; order Macroscelidea; family Macroscelididae; genus Elephantulus; species Elephantulus edwardii. The sequence continues at coordinate 34,239,416 of NW_006399759.1, read as the reverse complement.
CATTGTTTATGCTCATGGTCTGAAATCCTAGACCCAACTCAAGAAATCTTATGAATCCCATAGAAGACCTCGTCCTCCACAGTTCCCTTTCAGCTACCTCTGCTCTGTGCTGTGTCCTATTTTTAGTTTAAGGAATTCATAACAGGATTGAAATCCTAAGTGACTAATTTCAGCAGGCAGTGATGGGCTCTCTCAGGTTGGCTGCATGCTCAGCGTTTCCAAGTGGTTTTGTGAGCGTTAATGAGAACCTCTTCATAAAAATTGCAGTGACATCTTCTCTCACAACATATGCTGTTGGGATGTCAGGATGATCACACGTCTCACACTTACTATATTTTCCAGAAAGATTCTTTTTAAAATAAATACTAATCCCTTTTAAATAAACAACTCCCACATTACTTGCTTCCCCTTCATCACTATCTTCTCTGTCCTACGAAGCCCTGGTTACTTCTTTTCTCTTTATGAACACAGCCTCCTCCTAGATCTGCCAGAATTTAATCTCTTGACCTCCTGCATATTTCCCCAGTACAGTCAGATTGGCCCCTTTATCTGTATCTCACGACAATTTTTTGTTGAGAAACCACACTAAAGTCTCTGACATGGTTCAGACGACTCGCCACTGAATATCATTTGCCTATTCTCCTCCTCACCTCAACCGACTATGTGCTATCTGGCAGGCATCATGACCTTTCACAGTGCCGTCTATACCTTCAAACATGAGTCCTCTTGGTTAAGGGTTTCTATGACTCATTAGCCTTCAATATGGGTTGAAGCTCAACATCATGACAACAAAGATTCTCACTGCTGAGCTGATTGGCATGATAATAGATGGTGAAGAGATTGAGATTGTGGAAAGCTTCCATTTGCTTGGCTCTACAATCAACACTCTTAGTACCAGCAACCAGGAAATTAAAAGACAAATTGCATTGGGAAAGTCTGCTATCAGAGACCTCTCCAAAGTACTGAAGAGCAACAATGTCAGTCTGGAGACTAAGGTGCACCTGATACAGGCCATGGTCTTTGCAATTACTTGCTCTGCATCAGAAAAGCTGAACAATGACTAGGGGTGATAGAAGGAGAATTGATGCCTTTGAGCTGTAGTGCTGTAGAAGGGTATTGAATGTACCATGGGCTTCTAGGAGAACAAATAAGTTCCACCTGGAGAGGGTGAAACCAGGCTGCTTTTTGGAGACAAGGATTCTGAAGCTTCATCTGACATACTTTGGACATGTTGCAAGGCAGGATCAGTTCTTGGAGAGAGGTGTCATGCTTGGGAGGGTGGAGGGACAGCACAAGAGAGGAAGACCCTCAATGTGATTAATTGATTCAGTGACTGGGGTAATGGGGGTAAGTGTGTCAGAGACAATAAGATTGGCACAGGATAGAGCAGGGTTTAGGGCTGTTCTACATAGGGTCACTATGAGTAGCAGGCAATTCAACAGTATATAACAATAACAACAACAACAAGAACAACAACAACATGACTCATCAACAACCTGCCTTATGCACATGACACAACTTTGCTTGCTGAAAGTGAGAGGATATGAAAGCACTGCAGAAGATCAAAGACTATAGCCTTTGGTATGGATTATACCTCAATATAAAGAAAACAAAGGTCCTCGCCACAGGACCAATGACGAACATTATGATTGACAGTGAAAGGATTGAAGCTGTCAATGATTTAATTTTACTTGGACCCACCATCAATACTCTGGTGTCAGCAGTCAGGAAATCAGAAGACATATTGCATTGGGCAAGCCCACTGTCAGGGACCTCTCCAAAATGCTGATGAGCTATGATGTCAGTTTGAAGACTAAGAGGTGTCTGATTCAGGCCATAGTATGCTCAATCACCTATTATGCATCATATAGCTGGACAATGAACAAAGATGACAGAACAAGAATTAATGTCTTTAGGTGGTGGTGCTGAAGAGAAGTGTGGAATAGTCAATGGACTGCCACAAGAACAAACAGATATGTCCTGGGAAGCGTGCAGTCAGAGTGCTGCATGGAGGCAAGGAAGACGAAGCTCCATCGTTCACGCTTTGGACATGTAACTAGGTAAGGCTATTCTTTGGAAAGGGACAACATGCTTGGAAAGCTGGAAGATCAGTGAAGGGGGGATGAGCCCTGAGGAGATAGATTGATATGGTGACTTCAGCAATGAACTCTGGTGTGTCAGAGATGATGAGGATGGCACAGGATAGGACAAGGTGCAGGCTGGCTCTTCATAGGGTAGCTATGAGTTATCCTTAACGTGATTACACTTAACAACAACAAACCCTATGCCAGAGTTCTGGTGTGCTAAGGAATTGCCCTGCCAAACCATGGATATGTAGTTTGAATCCACCAGCTGCTCCATGGGAGAAGAACAGGCGGGCAGTCTCCTTCCATGTGATTTACTGCCTCGAAAAATCTGATAGAGGGACTGGTATGGATCAGTTCTTACTTGATGGTATACAACAACAATGACCTTTAAGCTAACCTTTTTGTAAATACCTTTTTTTCCTTTATCAATTAGTTTGACATCATCTCTTTCTTTGAATTATTTTTAGTTTCATTTTTTTAGTACCAATATGGACTTTGCTTAGCATCTAAAAACTTCAATCTAACCCATATGACTGAAATATTGCACGTTTCCAAGTTTTAAGACTGTTTTAAAAATAGTTGCTGTGGAATTATAATTAGTGAATTGCTCCTTGTCTTAGTTATTTAATGAAGTTTTGACAGAAATACCACAAGTGGTTGACTTTAACAAATAGGAATGTATTCTCTCACAGTTTTGGAGATTAAAAGTCCAACTTCAAGGGCATCAGGCCACGGGTGAGACTTCCTTTCTCTCTCTCGGCTCTGGTGAGAGGTTTTTTTCCTCTAACATCCGGGTGTTCCTTGGATATGTCCAGCTGTCTTTGTTTCACTCTCTTGAGTCCAGGAGCTTCTCAGTGCAGAGACCCTGAGTCCAAAACATGCACTCTTCTCCCAGCCCTTCTTTCTTTGTTGCAAAAAGGGTCCCCTCCATATGCTTGATTCTGCTTCTTTTTACTCTTGCAAATCTTTTAATTTACCCTTTTAGGTAACTATAACACCCCAGGGAAATTCCCCTGGTATTAAATAGGCTACAGTCTGAATAGGAATGTTGCTTTTGTGGTGTTGTCTGCAAGGCGGTGTTTCTGGTAGTTTAATAGAAGGAGAGGCTCCAAGGGAGAAAGACAGGTGATCTCCTTCTATTAAGATGTACAGCCTCCGAAATCCAGAAGAGGCTTGATACTTGTCAGAATAGACTCCATGCCAGTGAATTTGGGAGTTTGTGGTGGGGTCCCCCCCCTTTTAAAATTCTACCTTAATATCCATAGAATTGATTGTTTGATCACATCAGGCCACATAATGGGGGATGATTACACCATTACATAACTACCAAACTACTGAGAACCATGGCTTAGGAAAACGGACACATATTTTGGAGGGACAAAACTTAATCCCTTATAGGGACAATGTGCACAAATGGATTAAAGGCTATTTTCTATTTGAACTATTTATTTGCATACTTATCTCTTTGATGACAGTGGCATCCTTTGTTTTTTTGCACCTGCATGCCAAAATTTATATTTTGATGAGCTGTGAATTGATTAAAACATCTTAGTGGCATAATGGTTAAAACTAAAGGTCAGTGTCCAAAACCACCAGCTATTCTGTGGAAGAAAGATGTGCCATCTGCTTCCATAAATATACTTCTTTTGACTTTGCCCTGCAGGGCCACTGTGAGTTGGAGTCAATTCTATGACAGTGGGTTTTGGTTATGCTATACATTGGCCATTGCTAATGTCAATGATAATGATAGAATTTTGGCTATCTACAATACAAGCATCTATAATACAAAGCTGCTGTATTTTTAAATCATTTTTTATGCATATTAAAAGTGGACAATGGAAAACAAAGACTAAGGAATAATTGACACATTTAAATGAATGGTTTTGATGATAATGACAATCCTGTGGACAGTCAGAAAAAGGAACAAATGCATCAAAGAGCAAGAGCAACTGGAATGTTCTTTAGAGCAGAGGACAGTGATTCACTGTGTGCTTTCTTACGGCATCTTGTGTGGAGGGACTTACCTCTGGTGAATGACATCATTCTTGGTAAAGTGAGGGAGTTAGCAAAAAAGAGGAAGCCTCTCACAAGATGAATTGACAATATTTGCAGCAATGAGCTAATACATACCTATTATCATGAGGATAACACTTTTAAAAAATCATATCTTTTTATTTGTTCCTCCCAGAGTGAAGAGAGGAAATCACCAGGGTAACAGACTTTGACAGGCAAGGGAAGGTGGTGAAGGAATTAGGAAAGGTCCAGCGGGGCATGAAAAATAAGTTATAGGCATAGATCAAGGTGAATAATTTTAAAACACAGTGTACATTAGTGATCGTTTCAAACACCATGTGAATGTAGGAATGTGTGAATTGCAATATGTAGGAATGTGTGAATTGCAATATATATACAATTTATATGGCTATTTAAAAGTAAGCAAGTGGATTTCTATATCTTAAATAATCAGCAGAGACAAATTCCTGGGAAGAATTCCTAAAAAAGTGTTTGTGTGACTAAGGTTTCTCCCAGAAAACAAATCTTACTTTACACCAGCAAAGTCAGGCTGAGGAGAAACCCTATGTGTGAAGGGAGTTTAGAAAAGGCTTCATTTGGAACCTCACTTTCCATTATCAAACTCACCCCGGAGAGAAGCCCCATCAACAATACTCAAACTTCATACCACACAGATAATGTCACAAGGGAAGGCTTCCTTTTCATGAAGTGATTGTGGAAAACCTGATGCCCAGCAGTCAAATCTCAGCACATAACAGAAACGTTCTGGGGAAAAGCCTTTCAGTGCAGTGAATGTCAAACAACCTTTAACATGGAGCAAGAGCTCATTGTCTAGGAAAGAGCTCATAAGCTCTAAGATCTTACGAGACAAACTAGACAACTGGATCCCCAAATCAACAGTGTTCATTTCCTGCCACTTCACAGGAGAAAGATGGGCAGTCTCTTTCCATAAAGAGTTACTGGCTCTGGAGCATTGTGGAGGGTCCCAGCGAGTCAGAGCACCTTCAGTGCAGTGACGTGGAACTGGACATCGCAAACCTCACTGGATGTTGGACTCTCACAGGAAAAAGTCTCTCACTGTGCTGTCATCTCCTCCCTTAGCTGCTCCTCTCCCCTACCCAGAGGTCCTTTAGAGTTCTGATTGTCCAGTGAGTCAGGGTTTAGAGAAAGGATATATATTTATTCAGTAAACATTATTCAGCTCTTTTTTTTTTAAACTCAAAGAAATACTTTCAAAAATCTCCATATGATCAGAAGGATTCAGGTTGAATATTCCTTGAAGGTTTGTTTTAATTGTCCCATTGCCACAGTGCTTGTCAAAGCCAGTTCTGATTAATCTCCTTTGTCAGTGTGCCCTTTGCCATTCCCTATCACTCCTCCCTGAGAGAGACTTTACCCTGATTCATAAGGAAAAGGGGATGACGTATTCTCTTAGCTACTTCCTCCTGAAAAGGGACGCTGTAGGTTCTGCACAGCTCTTTACTGTGGAGACTGAACTCATAGCTGACTCTCCAGCAAGTTTCTAAGCCTATCAATCAAATGGCAATAGATCACTCATCCTCTCCTTCAAAGTACCTGGTGGCTTCTAACTGCAGAGAGGAACCTCTAGGCTAGTAGCACAGCTGCACATGGACTCATACTAAAGAGAAACCCGATGTGTGCAAAGTGGAAAAGGTTTCAACAGGATGCATTAACTCAGGATCTACCACCAAATTTACTGTGGGGAGGAACCCTAGACACGTGAAAAATGAGGTAAACGTTTCATCCGGAAGATTGAACCCACTGTTCACCAGTGATCCTATACTGGAGAGAAGCCCTGTAAGAGCAGAGAGGGTGCAAAAGGTTTCATCAGGGAATATTACCTCAACCTCCATCAGCGAATTCACACTGGACCAAATGCCTGTGAAAGTTTGTGTGGTAAAGGTTTCATCCAGAAGACAGTTCTCACCATTCATCAGCAAACTCATACAGGGGGAGAGCTTATTATGTGATGAATGTGGTAAAGGTTTCACCTAGGAGACAAATCTTACATTATTGCACATAATGTGAAGTCTGATGTACGCAGGGCATGTGGAAAAGGCTTCATCTGCAACAATGACCTCAGTTTCCATCAGCAAACTAACTCTGGAGAGAAACCCTATGACAACGAGTCAAACATACCACACAAACAATTTCACACAGGGAAGGCTTCCTTTTCACGTAGTGAATGCGTAAAATCTGATGCCCAGAGTCAAATATCAGTACATAGGGGAAACATTCAGGAGGAAAAAGTCTTTCAGTGCAGTGAGTGTCAGATAACCTTCAAGATGAAGAGGTCATTTTCCTTGAAAAAATGACAAGATACAAGTATAATACATTTTTTTAATAAAAATGTTTTTATTTTAATTGTAATTTTAACAAAGTTTATAGAAATGTTGGATTTTCATTCATTATTGTTGTACATTTTCCTCTTTCCCTCCATTCCCACTCCCCAAGTTTACTTTCTTTCATTTATTTTTTTAATAGTCATTTATTGTTGCACAATTTCCTTCCTTCCCCCTCCTCTCCCTTTCCCCTAGTCCTCTTTGCTATGTGCCTCTTGTTCTGGACTGTTCTCTTACTTATAATGCCTAACCATATGTTGTTGTTGTTGTTATGTGCCGTCAAGTCGCTTGCGACTCATAGCGACCCTATGTACAACAGCCCTAAACCCTGCTCTGTCCTGTGCCAATCTCACTGCCTCTGACACATCCACCTCGATTACCCCAGTCACTGAATCAATCCACCTCATAGAGGGTCTTCCCCTCCCCTTTAAATAGTTCTTTTTTTCATCTGTTCCAATACAGTATTAATTACCGATACACTCTTTTCGTATTCTCCTCCTAAACCCCTTGCCCCCATGTCACTCCTGCTTTATAACCATGGTGCTATGTAGTATTTATCCTTTTGTGACTGTGATATTTCACTCAACATAATGTCCTTTAGGGTCACCCATGTTTTGTAATGTGTTATGAGTTCCTTGTTTTTCAGTGCTGCATAGTATTCCATTGTGTGAATAAACCATAGTTTTCCCATCCATTCATGATGATGGACACTTGGCTTGCTTCTTTCTCTTTAATATTGTGAATAACACAGCAATAAACATGGCTATACATACATCTGTTTAGATGACAGTTTCGGTTCCTTTGGAGTATATTCCCAGTAGTGGAATTGCTGGATCAAATGGTACTTTCCAACTTTTTGAGGAAGTGTGAAACCACCTTCTATAGTGGTTACACCATTTTACATGCTCACCAGCAGTGAATAAAGAGTCCAGTCTCTCCACAACCTCACTGTCATTTGTTGTTTGCTGATCTGTTGAGCTTTGCTATTGTTACTGGTGTGAGATGATACCCGATATTTGTTTTGATTTGCATCTCTCTGAGAGCTAGGGATTTTGAACATTTCTTCATGTGTGTTTTTTTTTTTCCATCTCAATGAAGTGTCTGTTTATATCCTGTGTCCATTTTGTGATTGGGTTGTTTACCTTTTTCTTGTTGTTTAAATATGAGTCCCTTATCAGATATGTAATTGCAAATATTTTTTCCCAATCTGTGGGTTTCCTTTTTACCTTGTTGGAGAAGTTTTTTGATGTTAGAGACTTGATTCTTAGAGGGTCTCATTGATCTTTTTGTTCTCTCATTGTGCTTGGAAGATTCTTCATAATGTGGATTAGGGCTTTTAGAGTTCTTCCAAGCTTTTCTATGATGAAATTTATAGTCTTCGGTTTTACCCCTAGGTCCTTGATCTATGTTGAGTTGATTTTTGTGTATGGTATGAGATGTGAGTGTTGCTTGGGTTTTCTACAGATGATTTCCAATTTTGCCAACATTACTTGTTAAAAAGGCTACTGTTAAAGGTAAACAGTTCAGTTGAAAAATGGGCACAGGATATGAACAGACACTTCAGCAAAGAAGATGAACAAAGATGGTGAACAAACAGATGAAAAAGTGCTTAAAATCCATAGCTCTAAGAGAGATGCACATCAAAACAACTATGAGATATCATATCACCCAAGTAAGAATAGCAACATTCAACAGAGCAGTAAACAACAAATGCTGGTGAGGTTGTGGAGAAACTGGGACCCTTATTCACTGTTGGTGGGAGTGTAAAATGGTGCAACCACTATGGAAGGCAATATGGCGCTTTCTCAATAGAAATGCCATTTGACCCAGCAATTCCACTACTGAGAGTATACTGTAAAGAGACCATAACTGCCACCGAAGCAGATATATGCACACCCATGTTTATTGCTGCTTTGTTCACAATAGCAAAGAGTTGGAAACAACCCAAGTGTTCATCAACAAATGAATGGATAAAGAAAGTGTGGAATATTTACACAACGGAATACTACACTGCATTGAAAAACAAGGAACTCATGAAATATTATACAAAATGGGTGACTCTGGAGGACGTTATGCTGAGTGAAATATTGCAGTCACAAAATGACAAATACTGCATAGTGCCACCGTTGTAAAATGGGACTAACATAGAGGTTGGGGGGAACTTAAGAGGGGATGAATAATGTACACGGTATTGAAACAGATGAGGGAGAGAACTGTTTAAAAGGAACATATTATTAGGTATTATTTTCATGACAAAAGTCCAGAATAGAGCTGCATAATAAAGTGGACTTGGCGAAGAAGAATAGTATAACAATGAAAGATTTTTTTTCCCCCCAAAGAGAAAAGTGAGCTGGGGGAGGGGTGGGTAGGGAGGAAAGTGTGCAACAATGTTTGAATGGAAATCCAAAGTCTCTGTAAACGTTCATTAAAATTTAATTAAAAAAAGGTCAGATCCCATAAAAAAAAGGCTGTTGTTTCCTCACTTAACTGATTTTTCCTCCTTGTGAAAAATCAGTTGATCATAGGGAGATGAGCTGATTTCTGGGTTCTCAATTCTATTCTATTGACCTATGTGTCTGTTACTGCCATGTTGTCTTAACCACCATGGTTGAGGATATACTTTCTTATGAAGTCATTATGAACTGACTCAACAACACTTGATAATACGACGTAAACATGCTGTTTTCAGGAGGACTTTTACCATTGTTGTTGTTATGTGCTGTTGAGTCACCGGTGACTCATAGTGACCCTATACACAAAGTTCTGAAGCCTGCCCTTTACTGAGCCAGTCTCACTGACTTTGACAAACTGAACCCCATTGTCCCAGTTACTGTATCAATCCATCTCATCTGGGATCTTTCTCTCCTATGCTGTCCCTCACTTTTCTGAGTATGATGTCCTTTGAACCTACTGACAAAGTGCTCAAAAAATGTGAGACAGAGCTTCAAACTCCTAGCCTCCAAGGAGAAACTTGGTTTCACCCTCTCCAAGATAGACCTATTTGTTTTCTTGGTTGTTCATGTTATGTATGTTCAAGATTCTTCTCCAGCACCACAAGTAAAAGGCATCAATCCTTCTTCTATTATCCTTAGTCATTGTCCAGCTCTCCAATGCATCTCAAGAATTGTGAAGACCATGCAAAGACCAAACCTATACTTGGATCAGGAAGCAGTTCTCAGAACTGAGCAAGGAAACACTACATAGTTCAAAATTAGGAAAGGAGTGTGTCAGGGATGCATCCTGTCTTCATACCTTTTCAATCTGTATGCAAAACAGAGAATTCAGGAGGATGGGTTTTAATGAGGAGAAATGTGGCATCAGGATTGGAGGAAGACTCATCAACAACATACGTTATGCAGATGACACAACCTTCCTTGCTGAAATTGAGGAGGACCTGAAGCTTTTATCATAGAATATTATTTCTATGATATCCACACTTTCCAAGGTGCTCTGGTGAGGAAGTCTGTAGCATGTTGTGAAGCCGCTACATGTATCTGGGGATTCAAATCCACCAGATGCTTCATGAGAGAAACTTGAGCAGTTTCTTCCCAGTAAGATTTGAAGCTTCAGAAGACTGATTAAGGGTTAGTACGAATCAAGTTTAAGGCAGTGAGTCTGAGTTTACACACTGTTCGAAACAGGTATGTACTAACAACAAAGGAACTCTGGTGGCCTAGTGGTAAAAAGCCGTATTCCCAACCTGAAGGCACTTGTTTGAATCCACTAGCTGCTCCACGGGAGAAAGATGGGCAGTCTCTTCCTGTGAGATTTACTGTCTCTGAAAACTTGCTGGAGGGTCAGCTATTGATCGGTTCTGACTTGCTGATACGTAACAACAAGAAGAAGTATAATGAACTTCATCTCGTGTGCTATGTGATTGGGAGAGTCCAATTCTCCTGTTAAAAGACATCATTCTTGGGGAAGTAGAGGGTCAGTGAAGGAGAAGATCAATAATGAGGTGTACTGACACATTGTGGCAGCAAAGGGCTTAATTAAGGACAGCAGAGATTGTGAGGACAGTACAGGGAAGGGATTCCTTATGCTGTCCATGGGGCACCAGCTGATTAGATGACACCTAACAACAGACTACACTTAAATGTAGATACTGACATTTAACTTCTATTCATTAAAATGAAATGAATTCCATCTTGCAGTCCCACTGATGCTGTCAGGTGCACACTGGCCATATGTGGCTGGTGGTTTTCACTGGGCACACTCCACATAAAGCAATGAAAGAATTGGAGAGAAAGTGAAAGATTTTGTGAATCCCAAGTTCCTGTAAAATCACTACCATTATTCACTTGATTTGCAAATGTTTTTTCCAGAAAGACTGCAAAGGGAGAAGTTCTCCCCTAATCTCTCTCTCACTGTTTAAAAGAAAGAGCTTCTCATTAGTGTGCATTAATTACTGTGGTTTTAGAGTGCTTTTATTGGAAACAGAATCTTTTCAAAATTATTAAGTAAAAGAATATTCCTAGAGTCAGAGAGATGTCTTATATGAGTTGGTGGTACAATGAAACCACCCAATTTTCATAGAGTTTAACTTTCAAGTCACGTTTGAAGTTCACCAGACTGTGAAGCAAAAAAAAATTATGTATGTTTACATGGAGACACTCTTTCAACAAATATAACAAATTAGTAAGCCCTGCACACACTTCAGATGTAATTATTAGCCTGATCTTCCTGAAGCCTGCCTTTTTATGTGCTGTCTAATAAATCCCAAACTTACTCGCTGGATGGTAAATGTTTTATGGCAGATATAAATTTTAGATTTTATTATCTTTAACCATAGCTCTTCTTCAACATTACAGTAGGCATACTTTTTGATACTTTGCATTTAATCAATATTACTATTTAATTTATTTAATACCATATATTTAACATCACTTCAGGTCGTTTTGTAAGTATGTGCTGGAAGGCAGAGACAGATCTCACATTGGTTCATCTAGGATCCACAGTCTAGAGGGAGAGAGAGGAAGTTATACAGACACAAGCCACAAAGTGTTGCTTCAATAGTAACTAGTGTTGGGGCAAGAAGAGATTACTGTGGGAGCTTTGAAGGGAGATCATCTCCATCTTTACCTGGGGTTGCCGAGAAATCTTCATAGGGCAAATATCACTGAATAGAACTTGGAGATGTAGACGTTCACCTATGGGAGTAGGACAAAGGAACATGAAGAATCAATGTGAAATAAATGGGCAGCTTAATCTGTCTGCCTTCAGAGAGAGGAAATTTTGTGAGACTGAGCATAGGCTATGGGAGTGATAAGCATGGATTAGTGGAAAAGTTGGTAAGAAGCAAATTTGAAGATTATTACCAGATACAGAATTTTTTTTTTTTACCTCGGAATGGAAAGTCCTTTCCCTAATTTCAAGGATGGGTTGTTTATGGTGCAGTCAAATAACCATGCATTTTTCAGCTGGACAGATCTGACAGAATGTGTCCTCAGATATTCCAGTATGGAAACGCATGCCAGTTACCTAATCTCTCCCAGTCACTGTTTTCTCGTTTGAGAGTTATGGCTGTTCTTTCTATTTGGAATGCATTCCTCTATATACCTACATGGCTAGCATCTTCCCCACTGGAAATATCACTTTTTCAGAGAGGACTACTGTGAACTATTTAAAATTTTAAAATTCTAGTCTTCCCTAATCATTTCTGATCTCACTAATTTAGCTTTACTTTTAAAAATTTATTCTTTAAAACATCTCATCACTCTTAAGCATCATATACATTTTAAAATTTCTTAGACTCATTGTTTGTTGTATCCTTTGCCCGAATAGAATGTATGCTCCTCAACTTTAATAATCCTTTACTGTCTGCATTGTTTAATGAGCTATCTTCTCCCCTGCCTTGTCTCCACCATTTGTATTCTCTCTCAAAAGGGCATAGAATTTCTCTTCTGTTTCATTTGTTCAATTCTAATGGCAGCTAAATTAATCACTGTAGTTTTATATTAAATCTATATGTCTTCTGGTGAATTAGCCTGAGCTTTCTATGGACTATTATTTTCATAATAAACTGCTTAGTTTTGTAGTTTACATTTTCTAGTTGATTATTAGAGCCACATAGGAATTCTGTTTGGGTTTTTCATGCATGCTAAACTTCTACCCAACATACTTGTTGAACTCTCTTTTTAGTTTTAATTTATTAGAAATTACTTTTAGGTTTTCTATTGAAGAAATCATATTGTCTACAAATAGGCATAGCTTGTTTTCTTTCTTTTTAATTATACCTTTCTTTTTCTTGTTTTAGTGGATTATGTAGCACTTCTAACATAGCATGATGCAAACCAGCAGATATTTACTTACTCTTTAATGGAAAGGTCTTTACAGTTTACCATTAAACTTGTATTTGCTGTAGGTGGTTGTCAGAAACTCTTATCAAATGAAGAAATTTCTTTATTTTTAATTTGTGATGCGATTTAAGTCATACCTTAGTGTTGGACTTTGTTAAGTCTTTCATTTTATCTAAATAGTTTAGATGATTACAATTTCTGCTTTAGAGAGAAATCTCCCCTATAGCGTTGTATACATATTTATACTAATTAGCTTCATGATAATGACTTCAATTCCTATTTTTCCACATTGAAGATGACAAAAAACAGACTCAGGCTCGGTTATGTGTTCACGTTACAATATTTTGTCCAAAGCCATAGGTCCTATAGCTTGGGAAAGAACTTATATTTCAAATGGAAGTACGTTTTAGTTGTTATCTATGGCTGTATCCACCTTTTTAAAATTCAGCAGCTTTGAATAACGTTCATTTACTAATGTTCTGAAATGTGGCTTCAGCTTCCTGCTTTGATCTGAGGGTACTCATGTCATTTGAGTGCTGGGCTGATACCAGATGGTTCAAGTTTGACTCATGTTCATTTCTGGTCATTATTTAGCTGAGATGTGTTAGTTGTTTTTCATGTGCCCTCTCCAGAATGATAATTCAAATTTCTTAACTGGGACCTCTCAAGAGTACTGAAGAGCAGTGACGTCAGGCTGGAGACTAAGGTGCGCCTGATCCAGGCTATAGTCTTTGCTATTATGTGCTATGCATTGGAGAGTTAGACAGTGAATAGGGATGATAGAAAGAGAATTTATGCCTTTGAGCTGTGGTGCTGGAGAAGAGTGTTGAATATACCATGAACTGCTAGGAGAACAAACAGGTTTGTCCTGGAGAGGGTGAAGCCGTAGTGCTCCTTGGAGTTAAGGATTCTGAAGCTTCGTCTGACATACTTTGGGCATGTTGCAAGGAGGGAAGGAGAGGGACATCATATTTGGGAGAGTGGAGGGGCAGCACAGGATAGGAAGACCCTCGATGAGATGGATCTATTCTGTGAGTGGAGTGGTGGGAATGAGTGCGTTTGAGATGGCGAGGTTGGCACAGGATAGAACACAGTTAAGGCTCTTGTACATAGGGTCGTTATGAGTCGCAAGCGACTTAATGGCACACAACAACAACAACAACAATAACAGTGTTTCAGAAGAATAAGCTCTAAGTTTATTAACTTTCTGTGTATGTCACATTTGCTAATATCCAGTCGAAGGGAGCTCTGGTGGCCCAGTAATACAAGCTGCACTGCAATCCAGAAGGCATGCAGTTTGAATCTACCTGCTAGCTGTTCAGTGGGAGAAAGATAGGTAATCTCCACCCCTGTGATTACCTGCCTCTGGAGGTGGGTGGTTTCCAACTCAATGGTATACAACAACAACAAGAAGTCTCTATCCATGTCACATATACCATTATCTTATTAGCTAATGGAATTCTGATGACATAGACCACAGGGCATTGTTTAGCTAACTCATAAGAGGTGTCTCTCTGCTGGTTTTTCCATGCCCAGTGAACTCTTGGGAGAAATATAGGCCATTTTCTCCTGTGAAGTTTACAGCTTTTGAAAAATCCAATGAAGTGTCAATTATGAGTTTTTCCCAACTCGAGAGCAATAAAATTTACATTTGAGAATGCTTGCCTAGGTAATGAAGGCCCGAAACACTTACTGATGAAGACCGTAGCCTCCAGTGTGGATTTTACTTTGATGTAAATAAAACCAAATTTCTTACAATTTAACAGACAAGAAATTTAATTATCAGTAAAGAAAATATTTACATTTGCAAAAATTTTATTTTACTTTGATCCATGATCAATATTGATGAAAGCAACAATCAAGAAATCAAAGTATTACATTAGACAAATCCGCAAAAGACCTCTCTAAAGTCTTAAAAAGCAAAGACTTTTTTTGAGGACTATGGAGACCTGACCCAAGGCATCTTCAAAAGCCTTATATGCAAGACAAGAAAAAGACATAAGAGGTCTCCAAATTGGCAAAGAAGAGGTAAAATTATCTCTCTTTGCAGATGACATGATAGCATACTTAGAAACCCCTAAAGACTCAGCAAGAAAACTATTGGACATAGTTAATTAATTCAGCAAAGTAGCGGGGTACAAGATCAACATACAAAAATCAGTTGGATTTCTCTATAGGGACAAAGAAAATACAGAGCTAACCAGAAGATAAAATATTTGGGCTTAAATCTAACCATAAGCACAAAGGATCTATTCAAAGAAAATTACAAAACATTACTACAAGAAACAAAAAGAGACCTGGAGAAGTGGAAGAATAGCCCTTGCTCATGGATAGGAAGACTCAATATTGTGAAATGGCAATACTACCAAAGGCAAGTTACACGTTCAATGCAATCCCAACACAAATACCAATCCCATTCCTTAATGAGATGGAAAAGGTAATCTCCAGCTTCATCTGGAATGGAAAGAAGCTCTGAATAAGCAAAACACTCCTTAAAAATAGAAAAAAGGTAGGAGGCATCTCACTCCCTGATTTAAAAACCTACTACACTGCCGTGATGGTTAAGACAGCATGGTACTGGTACAATGACAGACACATAGATCAATGGAATAGAATTGAGAACCTGGAAATCAGCCCATATACCTATGGTTAACTGATATTTGACAGGGAGATTAAATCAGTTAAGTGGGTTTAACAACAGCCTTTTAAACAAATTATGTTGGCAAAACTGAAAAACTATCTGCAGAAGACTTAAGCAAGATCCATACCTTACTCCGTACACAAAAACCAACTCAAGGTGGATCATGGGCCTAGGACTAAAACCAAGGCCTATAAACTTCATTAAAGAAAATCTTGGGAAAAAGTATTTGGTAATGACATGTCAGATAAGGGACTTTTATCTAGAATTTATAAACTACTTGGGCACCACAACAAGATATAGGTAAATAATCCAATAGAAAAATGGGCACAGGATATGAACAGGCACTTCACCGAAGACGACATTCAGATGGCCAACAAGCACATGAAGAAATGTTCAAAATCCCTAGCTCTAAGAGGGATGCAAATCAAGACAACCATGAACTGTCATCTTAACCCACTAAGACTAGTGAACGAAGCAACAAATGCTGGCGAGGTTGTGGAGAAACTGGAACCCTTATTCTCTGTTGGTGGAAGTGTTAAAATGGTGCAACCACTATGGAAAGGGTGTGGCACTTTCTCAAAAGTTGCAAATAGAGATACCATTTGACCCAGCAATTCCATTACTGGGAATATACCCCAAAGAGACCATAACCACTATACAAGCAGATATATGCACATCCATGTTTATCACAGCTTTGTTCACAATAGCAAGGAGTTGGAAACTACCTAAGTGCCCATCAACAAACAAATAGATAAACTGTGGATACTATGCTGCATTAAAAACAAGAAACTCATGCAATATTATTCAAAATGGGTGACCCTGGAGGACATAATGCTGAGTGAAATATCTCAGTCATAAAAGGCCAAACACTGCATAGAGCCACTGCTGTAGAATGGGACTGACATCAGGGTTGGGGTTGTTGTTATGGGCCATCGAGTCATTTGCCACTCATAGCAACCCCATGTACAAGAGCCCTAAATGCCGTTCTATCTTGTGCCAACCTCGCTGTCTCAAACACATTCATTCCTACCACTCCACTCACAGATTTGATCCATCTCATCGAAGGTCTTCCTCTCCTGCACCGTCCCTCCATTCTCCTAAACATGGTGCCCCTCTCCAAGGACCAGTCCCTCCTTGCAACATGCCCAAAGTATGTCAGTCAAAGCTTCAGAATCCTTGACTCCAGGGAACACTCTGGCTTCACCCTCTCCAGGACAAATGTGCGTTGAAACAGATGAGGGAGAGAACAGTTTAAATGCAATATATTATAGGGTATTATGATTATCATAAGAGTCTGGAATGAAGGTTACAGAGTAGAGTAGAGGGGGTGTGCTGGGGGATTGTATACCAATGAAGGAATTTTTCTTTTACTTTTCAAAGAGAAGAACGAACTGGTGGTGGGGGTGCGGTGGGCGGGGGGGAAAGTGCAACAAGGAATGAATGGAAATCCAAAATCTCTGTAAATGTTCATTGAAATTAATTAAAAAAAGCCTTATATGTGTGCAAAAGCTGGAAAATTTAAAAAGAAGACTAAATAAGAATTGATAACTTTGAATTATGGTGGTGAAGAATAGTGGACAAGTACTTGCACTGCCAACTCAAAGGCAGGGAGTTCGAATCCATCAGCTACTTCAGGGGAGAAGATGGGCAATTTCCTCTCTCACAATTTATAGTCTCTGAAAACTCACTGGACAATCAGTTGTGAATTGATTCTGACTCAATGGCACATAACAGCAATTAGAATAATAGGTGGCTCTGGTGGTCTAGGAGGTAAGGAATTGTGCTGCCAACCCAAAGGTAGATGGTTTGAATTCACTGGCACCTCTGCAGAAGAAAGATGAGCGAGTATCATCTTGTGCAATGCAGAGCCTCTGAAGACCCACTGGAGGGTCAGCTATGAGTCATTTCAAACTCAACAACAACAAATTGACTTGTGACCAGAAGAATGAATAAGTCTGACTTGTAAGGAACACAGACAGAGTATTCTCTAGAAGCTGAGACTTCTCGTGTATTTAGGACATATTATCAGTATGGACCAGTACCTGGAGAAGCTCATCATGCTTGGCAATGTAAATGGTCAGCAAAAAAGCAGGATAAAGATCTTAATGAGATTGATTGATACAGTGGCTTCAATAATGAACTCAAACGTGGCAATGATTGTGAGGATGGCCCAGGACTGGACAGCGTTTCTTTCTGTTGTACAAGAGGTGGGGTGGGGTGAGTTGGAGCTAATTCAAGCACACCCAATGACAAGAACAATGCAAGTTACATGACCAAGCCCAAAGGCAATGTGGGAAGGGACAGCATGAGAATGTGGGTGGTGGGAGGAATGATTCACAGAGAGCATTGACAGTACGTCACCCACACGAGGTATGTGAAAGCATTCCACATATTCCTGCATATTTTGTGCCAGTAACTCCTTCACAATGTGCATTTTCCCATGACCTCTGTAATAATCGCCTCTTAGACTCCTCAAGACTAGGGAGATGAAATAACTTGGCTGCTAAGGAGAGGAAGGATTTTTGGATAATACTTATTAATGCTCTGGGTTTGGCTTACTAGGACAGAAAACTCTAAAGCCCATATTTGCTCCTCAAGTAAGTGCCTCTCCCAAGCACGATGTTGTTTTGCTTTAGTTTTGCCCACGCTGGCTCTTTATTTCCCATGGAAGAGCCTTCTGGGACCTTCCGACTTGACTCACCTGTCCATTCTTATACATCCCATCGTCCTGCCTCTAGATAGATGAGCATGCACTCTCATTATCTAAAGCTGAGCTGTATAATGCTATTCTACAGTCAGTCATGTCTCAGTCACTGTAACCTCCAGCTCTGCCCTTTGCAATTTTTTGGCATTCTCATTATAGATAAATGTTATGAAGTGGAACTTTCATTCTCAAGTGTGGTTTGGTTTATGTTCTGTCCAGGGAGCTCTGGGTGGTTCTTTGATGAGCAGGTTGCAGGACACTTACGAGCAACAGCGGAACAGTTAAAATGACTAATGGAGAAACCCGGGGTTGGCGTCTCAGCCTCTGGTCAGGTCACCGAGGAGAAGGAAAGGAGTAATTAGAATGGCCGGGTAACACTTCTCACAGAGAGGAAGCCTCCAAGCACCGCGAGCAAGTCAGCAGGGTGGGGGCCAGGAAAGGCAATGAGGTGATTTGAGGTGGCTCATTAACCCCAACATGAAGGGAAGGCTGAGACACACATGACCACGAGGAAGGAGCCGATGTGGCCACTGGGAAAGTGACAGCATGAAGAGAATATTTATTGCAAGTTTTATGCTCAAATCCCAAAATGGAATAAAAATCAGAGTACCTCTAGTCCAGCGTCTCATGTTGACAAATGACACTTTCTTTATCACCATTCTACTAATGGAGAAACACAAATGTCAACTCCATATGGATTACCTTGCAGATTAACCTTCGACTGATAGCCCTAGTAGGAGTCACTGTTTCATTTCTCAGTATTTCCAGTGAAGACGACCCTCCTGTGAGGGGTAACAAGGGCCCTACTTTGTGTTCTGCTTCCAGTGGAATTGCCCTGCACTCATGCTGGTCCATACAAGAAAGGCAGGGGCATGTTGAGGCTGTGCAGAGACTTCCCTTTCTGTGCTTGGCCATTCTGGTTTTGACCTTCTCTTTGTCACCTGACTTTGGGCTGAAGGAAAGAGTTGGTGGCAGTGTCTAGTCTAATCAACTCCAACCTATTGTTGTTGTTGTTGTTGTATACTGTATATTCAGAACCCATAGCTCACCTGCTGGTGGGTTTTCAGAGACAGCTAATTACAAGGCAGATTGTCCATCCTTCTCTCTCGCAGTAGCTGGTAGATTTGAACCATGTCTTCGGGATTGCAGTGCAGCTTCTTGCCACTCGGCCACCAGAAATTCATCCCATACTGTCAGGTGCATTAACTATTGGCTTTGCTGACAAAATGGTCTCTATTTGAGGGTGATGTGATATCTATAACAAAAGCATATAATAAGATGCTTTGTTGAAAGTTGATTTGAATCCCATATTATTATCACATATTATTTAGTATCAAAGCCTCTCAAATTTCCAATATCTTGCAGAGATGGAGTACCTAGGAAGTCAGGTAAGTGTGGGGTTACTGGTCTATTTACTAATCTGTAGTGAACAGTAAGAGGAGAGTACTGACTGTATATGGACTGTTAAAAGAAGAAAAGAAAAAAGAAAAGAGAAGAAGAGAAAAGAAAAAAGAAAAGAAAAGAAGAAACAGAAATGTCTTGGAGAAGATGCAGCCAGAGAGCTCCTTGCAAGCAAAGACAGCAAAGTTTTGTCTCACATACTTAGGGCATGCTGCTAGGAAAGAGTAGTCCTTAGAGTGGGATCTTGTACTTGGAAAGGTGGAAGACCCTCATCACAGTGACTTAACGATGTCCTCAAGTATGTCAGAGATGTTGAGGATGACGCAAGATAGATCAGGGTTCAGATCTGTTGTCCATATAGGGTCATTATGAGTTGGACTTGACTCCACAGTAGTATAGCAACAACTAAGAGTCAACTGTCACACATGAAACTCATGTAACTATTCACAAGAGATTAAATAATCTGGTCCTACAGCTGAATCAAAATAGCCTTGTTGAGACTCTGAAGTCTGCATATTCCAGCTGCCCTCCCCTTCCCCAGCAAACTCCAGAGGTGATGTTTTTGTCTACTTAACTCTGGAGAAACACTCATCTCAGTGTTTTCCCCTCTCCTCACTCAAAGCCCAGTCCTTGGAGAGGGACATCATGCTTGGAAGGGTGGAGGAACAGCGCAGGAGGGGAAGATCCTCTATGAGGTGCATTGATTCAATGACTGGGATAATCGGGATGGGTGTGTCAGAGACAGTGCGATTGGCACAGGACAGAGCAGAGTTTAGGGCTATTGTATATAGGGTCGCTATGAGTCGCAAGTGACTTGATGGTACTTAACAACAACAACAACTCAAAGCCACTTTGAGTGCCTCCCTCTGTATCTTGGCAAATTTCTGTCCCCACTGGAGTGGGGACTCCTTAAAGACAGAGATGCTTGTTCATTGGTTAATGCTTTTTGTACCCCCAAAGTCTTTCAATCCTTAGAACAAGACTGGCCAAGTATGTATAAAGGAGTTTAAAAGATAAAACAGAACAAAACAAACTAGAGAGTGAAATGAGGTTTGCTGCCTAAATTCAGGGTGGAGTACAAGAAAAAAGCTCTTTGAAGGTAGGTGTTTCAGTTGTCCAAGGCGACATATTTCTGTTAGCATCTGGTGTTTGCTGAGAGCCAGGGACAATCTGCGCCTCATTCAGCTTCAGAAGAATCTGAGCTCTTTCTCCTTTGGAGTCAAAAGTGTTGATGACTACAGACCTCCCAGGGGAGCAAGTGATGACCACGCTGCTTAGGCATTTAAAGAAATCAGTGACTGTCCCACAACCTTTGGGACATTATCACTTCTAATAGTGGAATGCCATTTTGGTGGGTTCAGTCAAAGGATACACTTCTTTGTTGGATGCATTTTGCTGTTCTTGTGTTGCTGTCTACTTCTAAGTGCTGCATAGGATTGCATTTTGCAATTTGCTACATCTTTCCATTAAATTCTTTATCTCTGTGGGAAGGAGAGAGCTGGAAGCCGTGTCTCATTCCAGGCAGAAAACTTGTGCTGCTGCTTCTCTGAATTCGTGTCCTGTTCTCTGAACTGCAAATCTGGATGCAAAATGAATCTGACTTTCTAAAAAGCCTTATTTTTTTCCCCTTGTTACATGATAGCTGTGTATTTAGGGCAAAGCTGTTTGAGGTTTTCACAAAAGCACAAATGTGTGGTTTCAGGCCATGGCAGATAGGAAACATGTGTGCTACTGATGCTGTGCTGCTTCTGGGGCTATTTGCAAAACCATGAGCTTCTCATTTATCATTAACCCCTTTTTCTGTCCATTGACATTTCTTTGGATTTTTCCTTAGCAGGCAGCAGAGTAAGCAAAAAGGGTAATTAAGAATTACCATCTCTATTCAGTTTTTCACCCCAAGGACTGCCTCCTTCCTGATAACATATTCAAAGTATGTGAGACTAAATTTCACTATCCTTGCTTTTAAGGAGCACCCAGGTTCCATTTCTTCCAAGATAGACTTGTTTGGTTTTTTGGTAGTCTATGTCAGGGAAGCATCCTGTCCCCAAACCTTTTCATTCTATATGTGGAACTGATTATCTGGGTGGCTGGGCTTTATGAGGAGGAATGTGGCATCAGGATTTAAGGACTACTCAACAATAACCTAGATTATGCACATGACACAATCTTGCTTGCTGAAAGTGAGAAGGACCTAAAGTGTTTTCTGCAGAAGGTCAAGGACTGTAGTCTTCAATATGGGTTGAAGCTCAACATCAAAAAGACAAAGATTCTCACCACTGGGACAATTGGTATCACCATAATAGAGGGAGAAGAGATTGAGGTTGTTAACAATTACAGCTTGCTTGGCTCCACAATCAACACTCTTGACACCAGCAGTCAGGAAATCAAATGACAAATTATACTGGGGAAAATCTACTGTCTGGACCCCTCCAGAATACTGAGAAGCAATGACATCACTCTACAGACTAAGGTGTGCTTGATACAGATCATGGTCTTCATGAGCTCGACAGTGACTTAGGATAATAGAAGAAGGATCAATGCCTTTGAGTTGTGGTCCTGGAGAAGAGTGTTGAACATACTATGGACTGTCAGGAGAACAAGTCTGTCCTGAAGAGAGTGAACTCAAGCTGCTCCCTGAAGGCAATGGTTTTGAAGCTCTGCCTCACATACTTTGGGTATGTGGCCAAGAGGGACCAGTCCCTCGGGAGGGACATCATGCTTGGAAGGGCAGAAGGACAGTACAGGAAAGGAAAGCCCAGGATGAGATGGTTTGACTCAGTGACTGGGGAAATGGTATTAGTTCTTTCAGGGATGATGAGATTGGCTTAGGATAGAGCACAAATCAGACCCACTTTATATAGGGTCGCTGAGTGTTAGGAGACTCAACAGCACATAACAACAACAACAGCATACAATATTCAGTACTCTTCTCCAGCATCACAATGCAGAGACATCAATTTTTTCTGTTTTCCTTCTACAGTGTCCAATTTTATGCTTTGTCAGAAGCATAGCAAGCAATTGTGAGGAAAAAACCCCCAACAACCACACACAATCCATGACTTGGATTTAGTACACCTTAATTTTTACACTAGCATTGTTGCTCTTTAGCCCTTTGAAGAGGTCTTTGACAGCAGATTTTTCCATAGACAACACATCTTTTGATTTTGTGACTACCTTTATATCATGAGTGTTAATTGTGAACCCAAGCAAAATGAAGTTGTTGACAACTTTGATTTTTTTCTTGACCTATCATGACATTGACTATTGGTAAGGATTTTTTTCCTTGTTATTGAGATGTAATCTCTATATTGAAAGCTGTAGTCTTTGATTTTCTGCAGTCCTTGGAAAAGACATCATTCTGGGAAAGGTGCAGGATCAGAGAAAGAGAGAAGACACTCAACAAGTTGGACTGGCATGGTAAAAATGGGACATAGCAACAATGGCATAGTAACAGTATTATAGATGGTGCAGAATCAGATCTGTTGTCCTATTGGTCACTATCCTACCAATAACATCTCTGTTTCTAAGTGGTAGTATATTGTGATTCAGGTTGCAATGCTAACCAAAAGGCCAGGGGACCAGCCTCTCCAGGGGAGAAAGATGAAGAGTTTCTTTCTATACAGACTGCAGCCTTAGAAACTGGAAGGAGGGTGGCTATGAATAGGAATCAGTTGTTGTGTGCTTTTGAGTAGACTACCACTTATAGCTACCTAATGAAGAACAGGGTCTGACCCCTCCGAACCTTGCCCTGTCTTGAGTAAATTTCACTGTCTCTCACACATCTCCTCCCTTTGCCAAAGTCATTGTGTCAATCCATCTCCACGGTCTTCTTTTTGTGTTCTGACCCTCCATGCTTCCAAGCATGATCTCCTTCTTCAAAGACTGGTCCCTCCTGGTAACATGCCCAAAATATGTGCAGCAGAGATTTAAAAATCCTTGCATCCAAGGAGTAACCTGGTTTCACTCTCTCCAGAACAGACCTGTTTGTCTTCTTGCCACTCCATGGTTAATGCTCTTCTCTAGCACCACAATTCAAAGGCATTCATTCTTCTTCCTTCACTCTTTTTTTTTACTTATACTTTTTTCCCCCTTGGCACAACTTGGTGAGCACATCCAGAGCAGCATATGTTTGCTGAAATATGTCAAGTGGTATGCCATCAATTCCTGGAGCCTTGGTTTTTATTATTATTATTATTAATTTTAATGAAAATTTACAGAGATTTTGGATTTCCATTCATTCATTGTTGCACTTTTCTCCCTGCCCATCCCTCCCCTCTAGCTCATTCTTCTCTTTGAAAAATAAAAGAAAAATTCTTTCATTGTTATACAAACCCTCCCCCAAGTCTACTCCACTATGCAGCCTTCATTCTGGACTCATGTCATGACAATAATACCTAATCATATATACCTTTAGACAGTTCTCTCTCTCATCTGTTTCAATGCAGTATGCTTAATTTATCCCATCTTTCTCAGTCTCCACCCAACCCCTATGTCAGTCCCATTTTACAACAGTGGCACTATGCAGTATTTTTCCAGATATTTCACTCAGCATAATGTCCTTAAAAGTCACCCATTTTGAATAATATTGCATGAGTTCCCTGTTTTTCAATG
>NW_006399759.1:34202514-34214347 GCF_000299155.1 Elephantulus edwardii | reverse complement strand
ACTCCCTCATTGGTACACAATCCCTCCCGCACCTCTGAAGTTTATAGTCCTTCGTTTTAGTCCTAGGTCCATGATCCACCTTGAGTTGGTTTTTGTGTACGGAGTAAGGTATGGATCTTGCTTGAGTTTTCTGCAGAGAGTTTTCCAATTTTGCCAACATCATTGTTAAAAAGGCTGTCATTTCCCCACTTAACTGAATTCATCTCCTTGTCAAAAATCAGTTGACCATAGGTAGATGGCTGATTTCTGGGTTCTCAATTCTATTCCATTGATCTATGTGTCTGTTGTAACAGTACCACGCTGTCTTGACCACCATGACAGTGTAGTAGGATTTGAAATCAGGGAATGAGATGCCTCCTACCTTATTTCTCTTTTCAAGGAGTGCTTTGCTTATTTGAGGCTTCTTTCCATTCCAAATGAAACTGGAGATTGCCTTTTTCATCTCCTTGAAGAATGGGATTGGTATTTGTATTGGGATTGCACTGAACGTGTAAATTGCCTTTGGTAGTGTTGCCATTTTCACAATATTGAGTCTTCGTATCCATGAGCAATGGATATTCTTCCACTTCTCAAGGTCTCTTTTTGTTTCTTATAGTAATATTTTATAATTTTTTTATAGATCCTTTGTGATTCTGGTTAGAATTACTCCCAAGTATTTAATCTTGTGAATAGCTATTGTGAAGGGTATTGTTTTTCTTAGCTCCAGTTCTGTATTCTCTTTGTCACTGTAGAGAAATCCAATTGATTTTTGTATGTTGATCTTGTATCCTGCCACTTTGCTGAATTAGTCAACTATGTCCAGTAGTTTTTCTGTTGAATCTTTAGGGTTTTCTAAGTATACTATCCTATCATCTGCACAGAGAGATAATTTTACCTCCTCTTTGCCAATTTGGATACCTCTTGTATCTGTATCTTATTGCTATCACAAAGATTTCCAATACAATATTGAATAAGAGAGGTCATAGTGGCATCCTTGCCTAGTGCCTCTTCTTAAAGGGAATGCCTTTAACTTCTCTCCATTGACAACAATGTTGTGGAGCCTTGTTTTTTACCAATTCTTTTAGAGCAGCTTTAAATTTTTCCTTCATCACCACAAGCTCTTGCTCATACGTTGTTTCATTAAATTCTTCTATCAACCAATTCCTTTTGGTACAATGATTCTGTATAGTCTTCCCATCTTCGTTCAATGCTTCCTGGATCATTTAATATTTTGCCCAAAGCATCCTTAAGTATTGCAACTCGAGGCTTGAATATGTTCTTCAGTTCCTCCAGCTTAAAAAATGCTTTGGCCCCTTTGATTTTCTGACTCTGGCTCTTCGCACATTTCATTATAATACTTTACTTTGTCTTCCTGCACTGCCCTTTAAATTCTTATGTTCAGCTCCTTAATATCTTGATTTCTTCCCTTTGCTTTGGCTTCTCAGTGCTTCAGTGCAATAGTCAGAGTCTCTTCTGACATTTATCTTGGTCTTTTCTTCCTCCTCTGTCTTTGTAATGATTTTTAAAAAAAATTATTATTATACTAATTTGTTTACAAAATCAGAATGCATTATTTTCCAGAACATATTCTTCCCCTAGCCCCCCCCCGCCCCCATTCTTCCTGGATGATATTCTTGATATCTTCCAACAACTCATCATTAGTATTCGATGCCTAAAACTTGTTCCTGAGATGATTTTAAAATTCAGGTTGGATAGACTCAAGTTCAAATTTTGGTTCCTGTGGATTTGATTTATTCCATTTTAGTTGTGCCAAGAAATCTGGGACACAACCACCATGCCAATGGACTGGAAGAGATCGATATTTGTTCCCATTCCAAAGAAAAGTGGCCTGACATAGTGACGGACTTATCGAACAATATCATATCACATCAAATCTCTGAAGCCAAATGAATTAAAACAAGACCACAGGTCTGCCCGTGCTTCTAGTTCCCCTTGGCTCCCATCAAAAGGCCTCCAGTGATCCAACCGGGACACAGAGACCTTTTCCACCACAGAGAAAGACTGCACCTCTGAAGGCAAAAGCAAATGAATTAAAACATGGTCCACCCCGCTTGTGGTTGCTGTGAAATTGAACACTGTGACACTGATCTGTCAATGTGAGAATGGTTATTCACTGTGGACAGTGTTTGCTGGAGCTCCACAATTAAAACAAGCTTGGAAGCAGGAGTGGCATCCACTTTTGAAATAGCTTGCCTCTGGAAACCCTCTGAACTGGGTGGTTGGAAAGATATTGAATGATCCACGAAGCATGGAAAAAAGATGGCAGGACTACATAAAGTACCAAAAGAACTGGCAGACAGAATAATTTAATGAAACAACATATGACCTTTAGGCAATGGTGATGAAGAAGGAAGTTCAAGCTATGCTGAAGGAATTGGCAAAAAAAAAAAAAAAGAAAACAATGCCTTAGGAATTGATGGAATACCAACTGACATATTTCAACAAACAGATTTTCCCTGGACAGGCTCACCAGATTGTTCTAAGAAATCTGGAGGACAGCTACCTGGCCCACTGACTGGAAGAGATCCAATTTTATTCCCATTTTAAAAAATGGTTATCTAATAGAATATGGAAATTATCAAACAATATCACTAATACCACACCCAAACAAATCCTCCTGAAAATGATCTAAAAATGACTGAAATAATGCATTAACTACAAGGAACTACCAGAAATTAAAGCTGAGTTTAGAAGAGACCATGGCACTAGGGATATCATAGCCAATAACAGATAGATCTTGGCTGAAAGCACAGAATGTCTACCTGTGTTTCATCGACTATGCAAAGGCATTTGTGTGATTTACAACAAGCTGTAGCTGACATTGAGAAGAATAGGAATCACAGAACACTTGATTGTGCACATGTGATACCGACACTTGGAAAAGGAAACAGTCATCAAAACAGAACAAAGAAGAAGTCTATGTGGTTCTGGTTCTTTATGAAGTTTTGATATAAGGCCTCTCTGGAAATTCCATGCTGTACTGTAGCTGATAGTCTAATGACCTTCCCTTGCTTCCAAAGGCAGCAACCCAGGCCAGGCCTGCAGTAGATGAGCTTGTTCTCTGAGGCAGGGCAACACACCAATTTCCTGCCCTCTCGTTCCCAGGGGTGCGTGGCCGGCAGAGGGCGGTCGCCCGCCTCCTTCCCCATCGGGGCGCCGGGGACTTCTTCTGGGGAGATTGAACTGGCCTGAGTTTTGGAAGACGATAATGTGTGACCAGCCAGAAACTAACACCAAGGAGGCCAAGTGGCAGAAGGTCTTGTATGAGCAACAGCCCTTCCCTGATAATTATGTGGATCGGAGGTTTTTGGAAGAACTTCGGAAAAACATCGATGCTCAGAAATACCAATATTGGGCTGTCGTGTTTGAGTCCAGCGTGGTGATTCAGCAGTTGTGCAGTGTGTGTGTGTTTGTGGTTATCTGGTGGTATATGGACGAAGGTCTGCTGGACCCTCAGTGGCTTTTTGGGACCGGCCTAGCTTCCTCACTGATTGGGTATGTTTTGTTTGCTCTCACTGATGGAGGTGAAGAGCACAAAAAGAGTGCGCTGGTTTCCATCACTTTTACATATGGCCTCTCACCAGTCCTGAAGACCCTGACAGTCAGTCAGCACTGACACCATCTACGCTCTGTCAGTCTTCATGCTGCTAGGCCACCTCATCTTCTTCGACTGTGGTGCCAATGCTACACTGTCTTGAACATGGTCATCTTTGCGTCTGTCTGCCTGGCCTCACGCCTGTCCCAGTCCTTACATGCCTTCATCATGGTGACATTTGCCATCCAGATCTTTGCTCTGTGGCCCATGCTACAAAAGAAGCTAAAGGCTCGGTCTCCTCACAGCTATGTGGGAGTCACGCTGCTTTTTGTGTTTTCAGCTTTAGGAGGCCTGCTGTCCATTAGTGGTGTGGGAGCCACACTGTTCGCCCTTCTGCTTATTTCCATCTCGTGCCTCTGCTGTTTCTACCTCATTCGCCTGCAGCTTTTTAAAGAAAACATTCATGGGCCTTGGTATGAAGCAGAAATCAAAGAAGATTTATCCAGGTTCCTCAGCTAATTCAGGGATCCCTTCACTCTGTTATTAAGGCAAGCTGATAAATTAGACTCCCAACTAGTATAGGATCTGAAGACAGAATTCCATTTTGGAAGTACATGCTTATGTGGGTGTAAGAGCAGAAATAGAAAGAAAACCAAAGGTAGAGATGGTGAAAGTCTTCATCCTTTTCTGTTATTATGTGGGGACCTCTTGAATTGTTGCCTCTTAATTTATTTGCAGTAACAAGTGAAGTTATGTGGCTTCTATTTATTAAAGAGATAACAATACCGTAAAAACAAATAAACAAACAAACAAACAAAGAACAAGGAAACACTGCATGGTTCAAAATCAGGGAAAGGATGTGTACTTTCTCTATACATTTTTGATCAATATGCAGAACAGATCATTCAGAATGGTGGGCTTTATGAGGAGGGATAATATGGCATCAGGATTGGAGGAAGACTCATCAACAACTTGCAGTATGCATATGACAACGTTGCTTGCCAAAACTGAGGAAAGCCTGAAGATTTTGTTGCAGAAGGTCAAGGACTGCATCTTTCAATAATAATTGAAGCTCAACATCAAGAAAACAAAGATTCTCACAACTGGGTCAAATGATAGTACTATGATAGGTGAAGAAGGGACTAAGGTTATTAATTTCAGCTTGCTTTCTTCTGCAAGCAACACTCTTGACACCAGCATTCAGGCAATCAAAAGACAAATTGTATTAAGAAAATCTGCTCCAAGGGACCTTTCTAGAATCCTAAAGAGCAATGGTATCTGTCTGGAGACTAAGGTACACCTGAACCAGGCCTTGGTATTTGCCATTACTTGCTATGCATCAGAGAGTTGGACAATGATTTAGGATGACAGAAAAAGGATCGATACCTTTGAGTTGTGCTGGAGAAGAGTAGTGAACATTCCATAGACTGCCACAAGAACAAATAGGTTTGTTCTGAAAAGGGTGAAACCAAGCTATTTTTTGGATCCATAGATTTTGAAGCCCTGTCTCACATACTTTGAGTATGTTTCCACAAGAGACCAGACCTTGGAGAAGGACATCACACTTGGAAGGGTAGAGGGACAGTGCAAAAGACGAAGATTCTGCATGAGATCGATTGAAACTGTAACTGGGGTAACGGGATTAGTTGTGTTAGAGACAGGGAGACTGGTTCAGGATAAGTCACAGGCAACTTTATGGCACATCACAATAAAAACACAAGGATCCATATCTATATGTCACTTTTATACAAGTATGAAAAATTATGCGTGTCTCAAGATTTTGTCTCAAACTATGCTTGAGATTGATCGGGTTCCACATTTGCTGGAGCCTGTATATATGGGAACTTCTCATTCATTCTACTAAACAATGGTATTGTTTAGTCTTTGCCATTTTAACAATAGAGTGTGCCTATGAGTTAGACTCAATTCAAAGGTAGAGTGAGATAGAACTGAACTGCGTCTCCATAAAAAATGGACTTCACTCTCTGATTCACTCTGGTTCCTCATATTTTTCAATGAACAAAATATGAAACCACATAGCAAGCATTTCTTGAGTCCTGTTATTGCACAGAGAAAACCAAATATTAGTGCTTGGCTACAGCCTCAGCTGCTGTTCCCACAGGTGGAATGAAATTTTACCAACTTGACATTCTGTATCATCTGCCACTCCCCTAAAACCCTGACAGTTACATTATAGAGAAGGAGTATGGAAATAAAAATACCTTTTCCTAGAATTATATAGCTAAAACTACTGCCAGTGTCCTGACAATATTGCCATTGGTATCCTGTAGCTGACTTATCCCAGACTGAGAAATTCCTGGGTTTTTCTTCATCTTCCCCATGCCTTGTTCTGAGACAAAGTGTCCTTAGGCTGGTATCTTGAAATCAGTCACAGTGGGAGTATTTATATCGCAGGACTCAGTACTTGCTATAAACCAGACATCCTCTTCGTTTTTCTTCTCTTCTGTTGTTAAATATTTACCAGCACACATATGGTTATTGCCATGCATTCTGCCACACCCCGCCTCCTGTTTTAAAAGCAGTGTATCTAATTTTTAACTTACCATTAAAGCATAAGCATTTCCTCCTGGTATAACATAACCTATTAGCATCATTGAAAACTTTAAAAACTTATTTTTATTGTGATTTTAATGAAAGTTTACAGAAAGGTTGAGTTTTTCATCCATGCGTTGAAATTGTTACATGTTTTCCTTCCTCCCATCCTCCTCTCCTCCCAGTGCACTTTGCAATACACCTCCTGCTCCAGATTGTTGTTATTCATACAGTGCCTTCCTTTCAGACCATTCTTCCCTTCATCTGTTCGAGTGCAGTGTTTCTCTGGTGAATAGGTGTACCATAAATTATTTAATGGTTCACATTATTGGGTGTAACTACTCTTTCCAATTACTGAAAGTTGTGATTTAGTGGGCATGTTCAAATATAAAATGTCAGGTCTCAGAGTAGAATTAGTGGGTAAACTGAAATAGAATTCTCTGGCTCCTGAGGATTTTTGCCCTGTGTTTTCTCTAAGAAGAAAACTGAAGACTCAGAACTCCCTCTTTTCAGTCTCTGGAGCTCCCCAGAGTCACGGACTTGTGTTTTGCTTCCTACATTCACCACTTGGCACCGTGCTTGCCATATAAGTAATATACACTATACAATAGTGAATTGGAATGTTTGTCCCCTTTGTCTTAAAGCGCTATATCACGTTACAATAATGACTGCATTGTTTTTTTTTTACCAAACCCTGAACAGTATTGAAACCAATCAAGTTTACTACTTGATGATAGTAGGTTTGGATTATTTGGATTTATTACTACAAGTGAAACTTGTTGGGCCAGTCTTCTCCTGCTAATCTTGTAACATTGAAGAATCTGAATTGGGAAGAACCCCAGCTCTTTCAGAATGCCTTCTTTTATTTCAGTATTCATAGATTTCTTTTCCTTTTGATCATCGACATCCATCTTCTCCAACTTGTTTAAAACAGCCTGCCTTAATCAACCAGTATGTGGCAAATTGTCCATAAAGGCAAATCTCAGCCTATTTATGCTTTATTATAGTGTTGTTGTTGTTATGTGCCATCGAGCTGCCTGTGACCGTATGGACAGCAGTTCTGAATCCAGCCCTGTCCTGAGCCAGTCTCACTAATTCTGACACATCAGTCCTCACTGCCCCTCTTAACTGTATCAATCCATCTCATCTGGGGTCTTCCTCTCCTGTACTGTATGCATGTGAAAATGGAACAATTAATAAGGGAGATAAAATTTATGCTTTTGAATTGAGGTGTTGGTGAAAAGTACCAAATACCCCACAAACTGCCAAAAGAACAAACAAATCTGCCTTGGAAGAAATGCAGCAGGGTGCAACTAAGAGGCAAAGACATATGACTTTGTCTCACATAGTTGGAGCACACTGTCAGGAAGGTCCAGTCCTTGGAGGAGTTCTCTCCCATGCTTCGAAGAGAGTCAGCAAAGGAGAGGAAGACCCTCAATGAGCTAGATTAATACAGTGACTTCAACAATGGGCAGAGGGTCAGGCAGGATTTTGTTCCCTGTAGTCACTATGAGTAGGTGATGGTTTCTAACGGCAATAACAAATATCTCATACATGCAGATGGAAGGCATCTATCAGGGCCAACATTCTTTCCTCCTGTGCTATAGGCCCAGCTTTGCTTCTTGGGTAATACCCTACACGCATAGTCACCACCTGATCATTAGTGAAGGTTACATAGTGTTAGAGGCTGAGCAGGTTTTGTGAGCCTTTTAAACTAAGATGGAGTGTAAAGAAAGACCTGGCAGCCTGCTTCTCCAAAGCAGTCAATGGAAAGCATCCTAGCATCATATCTATCATCCTATTCCTCATCATAGCGACGTGTAGCCTCTGCTGACAAACACACAGGCTGCCTGTGAGGTGCTCTGGATGGCGATAGAACTTGCTCTCCTGCATTGGAAGATGAGAAGTCTGCCACTTGACCTGTCAATGTCTCAAATGCTGTATATAAATGTGTGGTGCATCATCCTGGGGAGTCTTTCCCAGTGCAGTAGATCTGTTGTAACTAAATAATAAAAAAGCAGCTGATGTATATAACAATGACATGACAAGTATATGGCCACGAACACCCGTAGAACTGACGCTTTTCTACATTTGTTCTTATTGTTTTAGTTTTGTCTTGGAAGCACTCATTCAGCCCAAAGCTAAGATTAGTCTTTGCTAATTGCTTCTTTACATATGCTGTGGGGAGACCTTGGAGGAGGACACCCCACTTTAGGTGTCAGTATTGGAACAACTGTGTCAGAGCAGCAAGGACTAGAATTGGCCCCAACATACAAGGTTGCTTTTGCAACTCGGCCCTTCACATCTGTGTCTTGTGTAATCACAGCATGCCATTCATCATATTAAGAGACAGGGCCACCGGGATTGAGACCAGGTGGGAAGTGAGCTGTGGGAGGACTCAGAGGAGAAGGAAGGAGGATACGGAAGTTCAGTGATGAAAGCTGGGGGGAGAAGACAAGCCACAGCTCTCCAACGGAGGAGGGGCCACCTGGAGTTAATAGTAGGAATATTTTCTGTGTTGGATGATGAAACTGTTATCAGTAGCGACATTAAAATGAACTGTCCAGTAAAGGCCACCAAGTGATGTATAAATAGATGAACCTGTTGAGCAGTTACTGGCTGCATTACTTCAGGGCAAGTTCTTTTTAACCTCTCATAATCTCAATTGCTATAGCTGTAGAAAGAGCTTCTTAGCACTAAATCAAATAATAAGTCAAATATTTAACACTATGAATGACATACAGAAAGTTGTTAAAATTTCATTTAATATGAATTGCTAATTCACTGTTCGGGAACTCTGGTGGTCTAGTGGATAAGAAGTTGCACTGTCAATTGAAAATGGAAGGCTTTTGGAATCCACCAACTACTCCACAGGGACAAAAAATGGTCAATCTCCTGTTTGTTTTAATGCCTCCAATGGAGTGTCAGCTATGTGTTGGTTCTACTTGCCTGTGATTGTTGTTGTTTTTATGTGTTGTCGAGTTGCCTGAGACTCATAGCGACCCTATGTACAATAGCCCTAAACCCTGCTCTGTCCTGTGACAATCTCACTGTCTCCAACACCCCCCCCCAATTACCCCAGTCATTGAATCAATCCATCTCATTGAGGGTCTTTCTCTCCTGCCCTGTCCCTCTACCCTCCCAAGCATGATGTCCCTCTCCAAGGACTGGTCCCTCCTTACAACAAGTCCAAAGTATGTCAAATGAAGCTTCAGAATCGTTGCCTCCAAGAAGTAGCCTGGTCTCACACTCTCCAGGACAAATCTGTTCATTTTCTTAGCAGTCCATGGTATATTCAATACTCTTCTCCAACACCGCAGTGCAAAGGCATCAATTCCTCTTCTATCATGCCATTATGTTTTAGAAATTCACTAGTAAGGATCTCTGGTGGTGTGGTGCATGAGGCATTCCCCTACTAACCGGAAGGTAGCCCCTCTCTAGTGGTTTAAATCCGCTAGTGACTTTACAGGAGAACGATGGACAATGTCCTCCTGTGGGGTTTAAAGTCTCCAAAAACTTGCTGAGGAGTAGCTTCTAATTAGATGGCAATGAGTATGAGGGGTTTTTTTTGTTTGTTTTTAGTAATTCACTATTTAAAAAGGTGGGGAATGAAATTGAGCCAGGGTGCTCTGGTGGCATAGTCGTAGTCTGAGATTAACTGAATTGCTAACTGAAAGGTCACACCTCTTTGAATCCAGAAGCTGCTACTCTGAAGAAAGATGGCAGTTTCCTCGCACTAAATTTGTAACCATGGAAACTTAATAGAGGGTCATGTCTAAGTTGCTTTAAGTAGGCAATGAATGGATTCACTGATGTCCCAAGTATACAGAAGACTTTAGAGATTTTTAAGAAGAGAGTCAGAAGATTTTTCACCTCAGACTACTAATACCTTGAGAAGATGCAAATGATTGAACATTTAGGGCAGTAAAACTACTCTTCATAGAATGAAGCCTGAATTAAGTTGTTCTTCTCTGGAGGCTCAGGTGAGATGGGCGTGCCCCATCCCAGAGACACTTTGAAAGTGGCAAGTCATTATACTGTGTGAAGTTCTGTGAAATTCTAGGCAAGTTGTCTTCTTGTGAAGCTAATTAATTGCCAAGCCTGTCGAACTGAGTGTTCCAGGAGAAGCCTTCAGGCTTCTCTTTTAAATTTATTTATGGGTTGACAGGAACTCTTGTCCATTTTTTTAAAGGAGCTGAAACACATTTGCAGACAAAACCACCACTCTTGTTTAATGCTGAACTCTTGGGGGAAAGCATGATTGTAGATGGCCATGGGCTGATGAATTTGGTTTGTCAATGACACTGGTATCAGCATCCTGCATGAGATTTTTGCTCAAACAATCCAGGAAGGAGTTGAATGCCCTTTCCCAGTCCACAATATTAGCAGGCACAATTTCCCTCAAGATCTGGTGCAGTATATGCTAATCACATACTTGACATGATTTGGAAGGGGAGGGTGGAAATTAGGAGGGAGCAAGCAGTTCTTTTCACTCTGAGTTTGTGAAACACACAAAACAGTTCCTGGTCTTCTTCAAAGCAAAGAAGGATAAATATAAAGACCTCTGGGGCTGCAGGGGAGACACAGCGTGCATGAGAATGTAGCCTTGTGGAGGTGTGCATATGTCGAAGCACATACCAGAAGTAGAGATCAATCTGCTGCCTCTGTGGAAGGCTGAGGGAATCAGAGGCAGACTCTTCCCTAGCTTGTTAGGACCACGTGAGGCAACAAAGTTACACCACAGGACTTAGACATTGATCCTGCTGGAAAACGAACTCAGGCCTTGCAGTGGGGCTGTAATGGTTCTTCTCTACCTGCTGGTGAGTGGAGATGTGGGGAGGGGAAAATACTAAAGAGGAAGCCAGAGAGAGACCTCTCTGGGATCCCACCTCCGTGCCCTTTCCTAGAGAAATGACAGCTCACAGGAAGACAGCTTCTTCGTTCTGAAACCTCTTCAAGGGCACACATCAAAACTTCTTAATCTCTCTTTTGCAGTGTCTGTCAATGACAAGCCCTTCTGTGCTGTGTATCTGCCCTGGTGGGCATTGGCGATACTTTATGAAAAATCCAGAGAGATGTCTCAATATTTAGTACAATTTTTTGTTCTTTAGAAAGTGAGGATAAAGGGGTTGAGAAGCTGAACAAAGAGACCAGCGGAGTTATAGCAAAAGAACCATGTTAATATCAGGCTTTACCTTGGGACCCCAGAAAGGTGTTACCCTGAGAATAAAGGTGAATAAAGATATGCTGGTTACAAAAAACCATATGTTTAAGGCAAGGATACAGAGAAATAGAATAGAAAAAAAGAGAAGATGGTATTTCATGCAAATACTAACCCAAAAGAAATAATCATTATATGATTTTAAAACAAAGCAATTATTGACTTGATGGCAAGCAACAAAAACAATTCTTTAAAAAAAATTATTTTATTAATTTTAATGAACATTTACAGAGATTTGGGATTTCTATTCATTCATTGTTGCACTTTTCTTCCTGCCCATCCCTCCCCCACAGTTCGCTCTTCTCTTTGAAAAGTAAAAGAAAAATTTCTTCATTGGTATACAATTCCCCCTGCCCCTTCATACCCCCTCTTCACAACCCCCCCAGTACACTACAGTATGCAACCTTCATTCTGGACTCTTATGATAATCATAATACCCTATAATATATTGCTTTTAAACTGTTCTCTCCCTCATCTGTTTCAATGCAATATATATAATTTATCCAGTTTTTCTCGGTCTTAAC
>NW_006399759.1:34197259-34201953 GCF_000299155.1 Elephantulus edwardii | reverse complement strand
TGTGACTGGAGCAGTGGGACTAAGTGCCTTTGAGATGGCTAGGTTGGCACAGGATAGAACAGCATTTAGAGCTCTTGTACATAGGGTGGCTTTGAGTTGCATACGACTCAATGGCACATAACAACAACAACAATGGCGGTTATGGTCTCTTTAGGTTATATTTCCAGTAGTGGAATTGGTGGGTCAAATGGTATCTGTCTTTGCAAATTTTGAGAAAGTGCCACACCCTTTCCACAGTGGTTGCACTGTTTTACATTTCCACCAACAGTGAATAAGGGTTCCAGTTTCTCCACAATTCCACCAGTATTTGTTGCTTGCTGTTCTGTTAAATTTTGCTATTCTGACTGGAGTGAGATGATATCTCATAGTTGTTTTCATTCGCACCCTTCTTAGAGCTAGGGATTTTGAACATTTCTTCATGTGCTTGTTGGCCATCTGAATGTCTTCATTGGCAAAATGTCTGTTCATAACCTGTGTCCATTTTTCAATTGGATTATTTACCTTTATCATCTTGTGGTGCTCAAGTATTTTATAAAATCTAGATATAAGTCCCTTATCTGACATGTCATTACAAAATACTTTTTCCTAGTCTGTGGCGTCCCTTTTTACCTTGTTGGAGAAGTTTTTGGATGCGCATAGGGATTTGATTCTTAGAAGGTCCCATTCATCTATTTTATTTTCTCCTGGTTGTAGATTTTCCAGGATGCTTGGAAGACTGTTTATGTTGTGGACAAGGACTATTAGAGTTCTTCCAAGCTAACAAAAACAATTCTTACTTTAAAAGCAAAAAGCATTCTGAAATCTCTTTGTCACTAAATCTGTTGTGATTCATAATGACCCTCTATCAGTTTCTGAAGCTGGAAATTGCAAAAGACAGCTATTCATCATCATAAAAGAGTAATTCACAATGGAAATACCAATGTTTACAGTGATCTGTACCAATCTGAGGCCACACAACAGTCAGAAAATCATCCTAGAAAATGGAATAGGGAAGATTTATTCTAAAGAATTATTCTTTAGGTCAGGAGTGATTAATTATCCCAACAATCGCCTAAGACACTTTTGGTCATCACTTATCTGGAACAAAAGATAAAGAAAGGAAACAAAGACTTACAGAAGAAACCAGAATATGGGACAAATAAGCCACATAAACCACAATCTCATCCACAACTGCTGAGGCCAGCAGCACCAGAGAGTATCCGGCTACCTCCTCCAGTGTTCTCATCAAGGCCACAACTGATAGAACGGAGGGGAAAAGGAACTGTAAATTCTTAAAAATTAGAACAAAACATAATGAACAAAAAACTCCAGGCCCCTTGGACCTAGTAGATTAGAGGACTTCCTAAGGATATTTCCTTGACATGCTTTAAAGTCTGAACCAAAATTAACTCTAGAAATAGTCTTCTAGTTAAATAACAAAATATTGTAGTTGTTGTTGATTGCCTTTAAGTTGATCACAATTCATAGCAACCCTATAACAAAGGACTTGAAGCCTTTCTATAACTAACATCATTTATCAAAATTCATAGAGTTTCAAGAGGCATGTTGTTGAGGAATGGCTACCACTTTAGTTTCCAAAAAGAACAAATAAGACTAAAAAAAACCCCCAGCAAAACACAGTACCATCAGTACTGTGGATAGGACCTAAGTACTGTGTAATTTTTTTTCTAAAAAAAAAAATTACATATGATACTACCAAGCCAAAGGTGGGTGACTCAAATCTGCGGCCCTCAGGCCTGTTTTTAATTGTTTTTGGTCAAACATTCTTCTAGGTTGTATAGACCTGGTGTATAGCCACTTGCTGTACAGAGGTAACTTGTGGTTGCTGTGATGTTAAACACTGTGACACTGATGTGTCAAATGCGATAATGGTTAGCCATGGTGGACAGTGTTGGTGGAGCTTCCAGATTAAAACAAGCTTGGAAGCAGGAGTGGCATCCACTTCCATAAATAGCTTGCCTCTGGAAACCCTATGAACTGGAGAAATGATGAAAAGTTATATAAGTGCTCAGGTCTTTAGTTCATAGGGTCGCTATGAGTCATCTATGACACAGCAGCACTTAACAACAACAACAATAATAATAACAACAACATATGAGACCATATGGTCAAGAGTTACTGTAAAGCAACTTACTGTATGTAAGAGGGCAAAGGGATTAGAATTGTCAAAATAGAACTGCCCAAATGGAAAGAATGAGAATGCTTACACATTGTAAAGAGTGCAGCCAATGTCACTGAAGAACTTGTGTGGAAATTGTTGAAGGGAAACCTAAACTGCTGTGTAAAGCTTCACTGACACAGAAGAAAAAGTTTTTAAGTGGCTAACAATTGAAGGAAGTAAATAGGTAGCAGTAGAGGGAGCCAGGGAAGAAACATAGAAGCTTAGAAGAGGACCTTATCAGGCAGAAGAGTTCAAGTAATTGCTGTAGGAACACAGTAATATCACTGTGGTGGTAAACTGGGTGATAAAAGGATGGATACCTTTGGATTGTGGTGGTAGAGAAGAGTGCTGAATATCCTGTGGACTGCTGACAGTCCTAGAGGAAGTGCAACCAGGGTGGTCCTTAGTGGCAAGGACGGGGAAGGGTGACCCCACATATTTCGGACCTGTTGTCAGCAAGGGCAAGTCCTTGGAAAAAGACATCATGCCGGGAAAGCTGGGGGGTCAGGGAAAGAGAGGAAGATGCCCATCAATGGCCTTGAGCTTGGTGGAGATGGTGAGGATGGTCAATACAGGGCAGAGTTCACATCTATTGTTTATAAGGTCACTATGAGTTGTACTCAACTTGACAACCTGTAACAATGACAATTGGTGATTCACTTTCACTTTTGAGACTTATCAAATGTTGCATCTCTCTTATGACAGAGTGGTGGTTTAGTGGTAAAATGCTTTCCCTTAGCAAATCTCCGTTCTAGTCTCAGGCTCAGTGTTCTACGTTCAACTACCACCTACCAGTCAGGGGAGGCTGGTGTGTGGTTGCTGTGATGTGGAATGGGTTTCAGTGGAGCTTCAAGTCTAGGAGATACTAGGAGGATCTGTTGTTGTTGTTAAGTGTTGTTGAGTCATAGACAACTCATGGTCACTCTATAAATGATAGACCTGAACACTTATCTCACTTTCATCATTTCTCCATGTTCATAGAATTTCCAGAGCCAAGCCAAGCTTGTTTTAATTGGGGAGCTCCACCAAACACTGTCCACCATGGGTAACCATTATTGCATGCGACACATTAGTGTCACAGTGTTCAGCTTCACAGCAACCACAAGTTAACTCTGTACAGCAAATGGACAGACCAGTGCTATACCACTTAGAGGAATGTTTGACCAAAACCAATTAAAACCAAGCCTGAGGGCCACAGACTAAAATAATCCACCTTTGGCTTGGTAGCGTGACTTTCTGTCCACTGGGCCAACTGAGATCTTTGTATGTTGTTGTTGTTAATTGCCATTGAGTCATAGACAACTCATAGCAACAACCCTATGCATGAAAGACCTGAACACTTGTATAACTTTCATAGTTTCATCTGTAGGAAGATCTACTTCTGAAAATCACCTGGTAAAAACCCTGTGGATCATAACAGAATATTATTAATGACGAGAATGATTTTTCCTGGGAATTATTCAGCAACTTAAGAAGATGAAGCGTTTATTTTTTTTCTTTTTAGTCTCATAACCTTCACTTGTCTCATAACCTTCTTGAGAGTTTCTTTAAGAAATAGAAGTACTTTAAGAACCATTCTTCTCCCAGATTCACTTCTCTGTCCTTCCTGTTCCTCTTGGCCACTAAGAATGGATCCAGTCATTTCTCTTCTAACATAGGACGGCAGGGATTGTCCTCATAATTCTCAGACAGCTGGTCCAAATAAAAGCATTGTGCAAGGAGCCTGGTGGCCAAATGAAATATGTGCATAATTTAGAGAACATCCAGTTAATAGCAACTTCTGTATTGTCAGCAGCTTGGAAGCAACTGAGGAAGAGAGATGCCTTCCCAAGCAGGACACACACACAGATCCTGCCAGGGCTGACACACTCCAGGCTGCCTCTGACGTCAGTCGCAGCTCCAGATGCATACAAGGAGGAAGCATTTGGCTTCGCTGTCTTAACAACAGTGATATTTCTCCTTTTTGGGTTCAATTCTGTTGTCGAGGTCTTTTGTGCAATTCCTCCTAACCTCCCTGCAACCTTTAGAAATCTCCTGTCTTGCTTGGAATTCCATGGTTATATGAACAACTTGCAAGATGCCTAAGGCATACGAAACTTCTTAGAGGAATTTTACCACCCGTGAGCGAGTCATGAACTCCTAGTTGGGATATAGCTTCCTTGACACTCACTTTCCTGTATCCAGTTCCACAAAAGGAATATATAGGCTAACAACATAGACATGCAGTTCAATTTCACATACTACTCCACGGGAGAAAAATAGGCAACCTCTCTTTCTCTGACCCTCCACCTTTCCCAGTGTGATGTCTATTTTCCAAGGACTGGTCCTTCCTAACAACATGACTAAAGTCTGTGAGATGAAGTTGCACTATCCTTGCCTCCACAAAGCACCGCAACATATTGTTGTCAAACTCATAGCTGACTCTCCAACTGGGTTTTGGAGGCTGTAAATTATATAAGAGGGGATTGCTCGTCTTTCTCCCTTGGAGCCACTGGTGGATTCACACCACCAGAGAGGACTCATCTTTCAGTTA
>NW_006399759.1:34194370-34196370 GCF_000299155.1 Elephantulus edwardii | reverse complement strand
TCTAGCCATTCGTTTGTTGATGGGCACTTAGGTTGTTTCCAACTCCTTGCTATTGTGAACAAAGCTGCAATAAACATGGGTGTGCATAGTTTTTTTGTTGTTGTTGTTAAATAAAAAGAATTGAAAGAAAATGTAGTAGATAACATTCCTCACATTAACATGTTACAGGTGGTAAAGATCTGACAGTAAGTAAAATATTCATCATGTCTTACTCTGTATTTCCTTAGAAGATACAATCATGAAACCCTGGGCATTTTTCACCCCCTCACCGCTGCTTCTGTTATGGATTGAAGTGTTCAGTTATCATTGTGGAGAGGAAAGCAACTCACAGCTGACTCTTCAGTGGGTTTCCAAAGTTGTAAATCTTACAGAAGAGATTATCCATCTTTCTCCCTCAGAGTTTACCTCCTAATATATGTAGCAAGTTGTTGAGGCTATGGTTCTACATAGTGCATAATTCCCTTTCATTTTCTAATCTGATGGTATTATCCTATGTGTTATAAATCCTAACCTCTATAATGTTAACGAGGAAGGACGCAACTCATAAGATTTTCATATCTTGATTCACTCTTTTTTAAAAAATTTTTTATTTTATTATTTTTGTGTGAGTGTACCATCAAATCAGATCTGACTGGTACAGAAGGAGATTGTCCCTCCTTCCCCGGCAGAGCATCTGGTGGATTCGAACCGTGCGCCTCTGGGATTGTAGTTGCAGCGTCTTGCCACTAGGCCACCAGAGCTCCCAGATTCACTCTTTTTTTGAGTCACAAACGATGCTAAACAAGTCAACAGAGATTTGGACTCAGCCTCCTTGTGCTGAGAAGCTCCTAGACACAGGGGAAGATTGATAAGGACCTTCCCCCAGAGCCCTAACAGAGAGAAAGCCTTCCCCAAGAGCCTGTGTCCTGAGTTTGAACTTCTAACCTCCTAAACTGTGAAAGAATAATCTGTGGTGTCTTAGAACCATTCACTTGTGACATTGTTTGGAAAAACAGAGTGTCAGTGAAGAAGAGGAAGACTTTCAATGAGACGGATTGATACAGTGAACATAAGAGTGAATTTGAGCATAACAGAGACTGTGAGGTGGCACAGAACAGGATGAGGTCTTAGTCTGTTCTTCATATGGTTGCTGTGAATCGCAGTCTGCTGGATAGCACCTAACATCAACAAGTCGTGAGTTTGTTGTAACAACAGCAGATAGCTAAGCTAGTTATTTCTTATTTTTTTTTTTTAATCTCCAATCAAGTCTTCATTTTATTGAAAACATTCACAGTTTATATATAGGAACACAATGGGGGGAGGAGAAGTACTCTAAGACAGTTATTTCTTTTTTTTTTTTACTTTAAATCCACATGTATTATCTATTTTAAAACTGAGAAATCTAAACAAAAACATCCAGAGAACCTAAAGAAAAATAAGAGATGGTGTACAAAATGGCATTTACAAAAGAGGAGTTAACCTTTATAAAAGCAATTATAAGTATTACAATGTTCTAAGGTAACATCAGAAAGAAAAATAAACCCCTTCCCGTCACATTTTTTCAAAATACCAGTGTCGCCATTTCAATGAATATGTAAAAAAACTTTGCTCAGAATTTACCAATAACTTCATAAACCATTTTATTTCATTTTTTTCAGCATCTTTTCCCTTAACAGCCATATTTCACCTCTATAGCAACTACTGTGTTAGGACAAGTTAAAGAGTAAGGTTTTATATGAATAACCATGGGTTTTTAGTATTATTATATCAAGATAAGTTCTATTGTTACTACTGGATGGCATTTAGTATGGGTACTGAAGCAAATAAGACTTATTTTAAAATGATTCTTTTGGAAACAAATCACAAATGCTTTTGCTCTGGACTTTGTTTCATGGCTTTTTCCTGATAAATACATACAGAACTTACTAGACACGGAACCTGCCAATATACTTGCAAAGATTGATTTGAATCTTAAAACAGTAAAATGGTGTAGATCAATAGACTCCTTTCTTTCTGCCTTA
>NW_006399759.1:34189446-34193220 GCF_000299155.1 Elephantulus edwardii | reverse complement strand
AACTTAAACCAGATACAATCTCTATATTTTTTGATAAATATACACACAAAAGAGAGAAAAATAATTGAGAAAAACGTGTTAATTCTCTAGCTAAAATAAAAAATGGTCTGTAAAACTGTTTCACTTTAAAACAGATAATTTGGAAGTATATAAAATTAAAGATTACTTCTTTTATTCTATGCATAATTATTTATGCATATAAAATAATATGTATGTATATCTGGCACATTATTTTTCACTTTTACTTCAGAGAAAAGAAAAGATAGTAAGGAAAAAGTTTATCAATTTCTCAGTCCCTTTTATAAAATTTACAACTGAAACTGGAGATCACTTATATACAGTCAACTGTATATATAACTCTGAATATAGGAATTATACCTAGAATTGGAATTTTCCTAGATAAATTCTGATTCTTTTTAAAAATGAGAAACAAGAGACATCTACATCAGAGAATAC
This sequence comes from Elephantulus edwardii, assembly GCF_000299155.1. Taxonomy (NCBI): domain Eukaryota; kingdom Metazoa; phylum Chordata; class Mammalia; order Macroscelidea; family Macroscelididae; genus Elephantulus; species Elephantulus edwardii. The sequence continues at coordinate 34,192,764 of NW_006399759.1, read as the reverse complement.
TGTGGCCTCTATCATTGAGACCCTTTCAAAAGTAAACTCCTGTTTCTATAATATAAGGAAGCAAAATTCTTTCCATAATCATTCAGTATAAAAAAGTTCACAGTCTTGTTTACCTTGAAAAAGGCAAATGATTCATTGTGGAATCTGCATAAATTATTCTGATCCTCAGTAGTCCTTAAATACAAATTAATTTAGCATGAACTTGTATCTGTTTGGGTTTCCCAAGTAAAATACTAATACAATATGTATTAAATTGGCAAAAGTCCATGAGCTTAAAGGAAAGGAATTGAATAGAAAATGTTTTCCAATTTTATCCTTTCAAATTTTATAACAGCTTCAAGTATTGAGACCTAACTGGTTTTTTGAAGTCTCCAGGATGGACACACTCAATTCTCATTTTTCGTTCATGGCATCATTTTGCGACGTATAAGATCATGTCTTCTAACTTCAATCATCTGTGCTTCCCACAATTTCATTTCATTATCATAGCACATTTTATCATCTTTAGCAAGCTGAATATAGACTTGTTTTTGAGAGCTAGTCAGGTTTTCCCAGCTTTCATTCACAGTCTTCAGCTTTGCCTGTGATGAAGAATCCTTAGCTTCCTGGAAACATTCAGATATAAAAATGTTATAAGCTGAGCGAGGTCTTTTCGGTTTGCCAAGCATTGTTAATTCTCTCTTTTTTATTAATGCTTTTCTTTTTAAACGTTTTTGCGTGAGTTCTTTTTCTATAGACATGATTTGACTTGGAGTTAGCTGTTCTTGAACTCTGTTTATCTCTTCTTTGTATGCCTGCCAGTCTGCCCTGTAAGCATCTTCATATATTTTTTTTTTTTTTAGTCTGGAAGTTCCCTCCATAACTGGGCAATTTTTTTAACTAGTTCTGAATTCTTCGCATCTGCGTTCTGAGCTTTAAATATGGGGAGCTGTTCTGTAGAAAATCGCAAAAAAGAACTCAGAGGCTTCTTTGGGTAGGTCCCTATTGTGGGTGAAAACCATCTCGGTATGTACAAAAAACTGAGCGGAAAGCGCAGTCGATTTCCGTAGCGGGCGCGCAGCTCCGCTCCGCTCTTGCCCAGGGCACTGAGCGCGCCCCACACGCCCCGGAGAAGTGCCATAGCACCTGCGAGCTACCGAACGATGCAATCTCCTAGGAACTCCCAGCAGGGCAAAACCCACTGCAACAATGACAACTAAAGCCCGCACGCGACGCCCAGTAGGTTTGTTACCATGCCCGCCACTCGCGAAGCACTATGGGAACAGACAGTTATTTCTAAACAACAAGAACAACAATAAAACCTTGTCTTCTGGTCAATGCTGACACATAGTGATCCAATAGGATAGATTAGAACGATCTATCTTTAAACATCACCAAAATGCTGCTTGAAAGTACAATTAATTGAAAGTTGTTTGTGAAAAGCTCTGACTTTAGCCATTATTGAAGAACAATTTAGCAGACTAATGTCTAGATTACTGGGTTTGAAGTCCAGGAAACATGATCCTTAATTACTAGTTCTGTAATCTTGGGAAAGCCACTAAATATTCTGATCTTTGGCTTTGTCAAGTGGAAAAAAATACTTAACTGCATAGAATTTGTTTTCAAAGAATATCAAATATGCCACGGACTGCCAACAGAGCAAACAAATCTGTCTTAGAAGAAGTGCAGCCAGAATGCTGCTCAGAAATGAGGATGGTGGGACTTCCTCACACACTTGTGACATACTGTCAGCAGGAACCAGTGCTTGGAGAGAGAGAGCATGCTGGGTAAGAGAGAGGACAGGTGAAAGAGGGGAAGAGCTTCAATACAATGAGTGAACTGTGGCTGCAACAGTGAGGTCAAGTGATGGTGACAATGGCGCAGGATTGGGCAGCATTTCATGGTGTTGTGTGTAGGGTTGCTATGAATCGGAACTAACTTGATGGCATCTGACAAAATAAAAACAGGTTTTGTTGTGAGACTCATGTGATTCAGCTTCTATGGATATAGCTTCTATAATGATTGCCACTAGTCAACCCTGTCTCACAGCTACCCCATTGGGTCAGAATCAAACTCTGCTCCATAGGAATTTTGGTGGCTAATATTTTTCCCACCAGAAATAGATTGCCAGGCCTTTCTGCCCTTTTATTTCTGTGTGGATTTGAATTTGTAATCTCATGGTTAGCACATTAGCTATTCTTAATACCCAAGGATTGTTTAAAGATAATAAAAGGATTATTCAAGTATCAGTATCATCAATGCTATTGCTAAGTTGGCACAAGCAGACACTTTTTATACTTGTCATTTCTGCCTCAGATCAGCTCTACAGTGTCTTATTTGTTGCCTAGAGGATCTGGGAGACAGGAGATTAGAAGGGAATAGGTTTGAAGAGTGTGGCGTAGAGCCAAGACAAATTAGGCACACTGATGATGTCTAGGCAGCACTCGTCAGCCCAAGTGAGGACCCTTTGAGAGACAGACACAATCAAGCCTGTGGCTGCTGGCTGGGGTCCTTTCTCCTGTCTCCAACCTCTGAACTGTTATAGGGAACTGAAGCCGGCACATGTGTTAAAGCTTAGTGGAGCCTGTGGACTTTGAAACGCATTTGTGGAAGGAAACATGATGAGGACAAGGTCTCCAGTGCAGATCAGATTCCAGCTCTGGTGGTGAAGGGGAGGGACCTCGAGGCTAAACCCAGACCAGGCCTCATCTCTGACAATGAACTGGCCAATTCTCTGTTCCTCCAACACTGAGCTTGAGGGCAATAGTCAAGCGTGCATGTTGGAACCCAAAACCCACACACAGTGAGCGCAAAAGATCAACTTGATGACACTGCAAAGAAAACAGCCAGAGATGCTCCTCCATCACTTCTGTGTGGACTCTGTTTGCCTTACATGACTAACTGTGATAATTTCATATGTTTTGCAGCTTCCATAGCTAAGTAGATGGGGAGCTCATGAACTTTAGGACTATATCTTATTCATATCTATATTCCCAGTACCCAAGGCACTCAACTAACATATAACATAGAGATGAAAGGAAATATCCGTGAGTGGAATGCTTCCATTGATGAGAAGTTCCCTTGTTACTCCCTCCTCTTTTCCCTCTTTTAGGAAGGACCAGAGAACTTTTATGGAGCAAAAGTCTCTAATGTTAATGTTATTTAAATAATTACAGTATAAATACTTGGAATAACACACAAGCAATGAAAAATCATTTCAGAACAATATAATGGCTTTGAAAAAATGACTTTGTATTGTTACATATTTTAAAAGCATATTACAAAACAATACCCATTTGAAAAACTCCATTCTGAAAATATATACATATGTACAAGAAT
>NW_006399759.1:34178280-34187506 GCF_000299155.1 Elephantulus edwardii | reverse complement strand
TGGGATGGGAGTGTCAGAGACAGTGCAATTGGCACAGGACAGAGCGGAGTTTAGGGCTGTTGTACATAGGGTTGCTATGAGTCACAAGCGACTCGACGGCACATAACAACAACAACAACAACAATGTTAATGCTCACCCACGGCTCTTTTGGGGGAGGATCTGAATCATTGAAGGGTCCTCCTTTGTTTCCAGCTGGGACCTGGGGCCTGTCAGTCCTGTCAGCCATGAGGACCTGGTGTGAGCCGCCCTTGACCATGTGTCCTTCAGATCCACACTTAAGGCAAGTGAGTGGGAGATATCTCTCTACTCCCTTGCCTATCTGTGGCTCTCATCTGCGAAACTGTCTACTGAAGTGGCCCAGCTTTCCACAGTGGAAGCAATTCTGACCTCCTTTATTGCCGTTGGGTGGCATTGTTTATGAGTAAGACTTCCTTTTCCTGACACAGGCCCTAAACTGGCAGCAATAGCTGCTTCAATAATTTTGGCCCTTCTCTGGTCTTTTCTCTTCCCTCTAGATCCCAGTTGTTAAAAAAGGGGAAAATTTAAACAAATATATGACAAATAATTTTGAACAGTACAATCTTTTAAGTTTAAGGCTAGAAATATTATCAATATGATAATTTCCAATCCAGAGATACATGTTCCAGTGCATTTCCTATTTTCCATAAATGGTTTTGGTAAGAAGAATATTATAAATGTGGATACAGTTCCACTAGGCCTCCTCCATGCCATGATATAGTGTTATTAGCATGAACAGTTATAAATCCATTGCCTTCCTTACTCCAACTTAAATTTATTTAAATTTATTATTAATTTCAGTAAAAATTTACAGAGACTTTGGATTTCCATTCACTCATTGTTACACTTTTATCACCTCCCAACCCTCCCCTCTAGTACACTACCCTCTTCGAAAAGTAAAAGACAAATTCTTTCATTGTTTTACAAACCCTCCCCCAGATCTACTCCACCATGTAGCCTTCACTCTAGACTCATGACAAAAATCCTGATCACATATCCCTTTTAAACAGTTTTTCTCCCTCATCTGTTTCAGTGCCGTATGTATTATTGAACCCATCTTTCTCAGTCTCTCTCCAACCCTAAGGTCAGTCCTGTTTTACAACAGTGGCACCATGCAGTATTTTTCCTTTTGTGACTGGTATATTCCACTCAGCATAATGTCCTCCAGAGTCACCCATTTTGGATAATATTGCATAAGTTCCTTGTTTTTCAATACAGCATAGTATTCCCTTGTATGAATATACCACAGCTCCTCTATTTGTTTCTTGATGGACACTTAGGTTGTTTCCATCTCCTTGCTATTGTGAACGAAGCCACAATAAATATGGGTGTGCATATATCTGCTTGGATGTCAGTTATGGTCTCTTTGGGGTATATCCTCAGTAGTGGAATTGCTGGGTCAAATGGTGTCTCTATTTGCAACTTTTTGGGAAAGCGCCACACCACCTTCCACAGTGGTTGCACCATTTTACACTCCCACCAACAGTGAATAAGGGTTCCAGTTTCTTCACAACGTCGCCAGCATTTGTTGCTTGCTGTTCTGTTAAATTTTGCTATTCTGACTGGAGCAAGATGATATCTCATAGTTGTTTTAATTTGCATCTATCTTTGAGCTAGAGATTTTGAACATTTCTTTATGAGCTTGTTAGCCATCTGAGTGTCGTCTTCGGTTGCCTGTTCATATACTGTGCCCATTTTTCTATTGGATTATTTACATTTATCTTGTTGTGGTGCTCAAGTATTTTATAAATTCTGGATATATGTCCCTTATCTAATATGTTATTACCAAATACATTTTCCCATTCAGTGGCTTCCCTTTTTACCCTGTTGGAGAAGTTTTTGGATGTGCATAGGGATTTGATTCTTAGAAGATCCCATTCATCTACTTTATCTTCTCCTGAAAGTACAAGAATTTGGAAGAAAAGCAACAAGATTTTGTTAAACATGTAGCGCAAATACCAGAATAATGTTATTAAATTTTTTTTTAATTTGTTGAATAACAATAATACTGTTACAACTAGAAGTTAATGGCGGGAGAATTTGTAGGCTCAATGCTTCCTTGGTCCATTAATTTTAACTGAGCATACATGGGATAAAGGAGTCCTGATGATGCCATGATTCAAGCTTATATGTTAATTAAAAGTTCACACATACCAGGCTGTCCATGGAAGAAATGTATAGAAATCTACTTCTGTAAAGATTTACTTGGAAGCAGGAGTGGCATCCACGTCCTCAACAACATTCCTCCAGAAACTCTATGACTTTGATAAATGTTGATAGTTCCCGAGGGGCTTCAGGCCTTTTGTTCATAGGATGGCTATGAGTCATGCTCAACTTAAAGGCAATCATCATCATCAACAACAACAACAACAACAACAACAACAACAACAACAACAACAATTTACTGCAGTCTGGGAAATGATGTAGAGTAACTGTAGGGTATCTGTAAGTCATAATCTATTCTATACCAATGAGTTTCTTTTTTGGATTTTGTTATTGTTGTTTTGTTCATATGTGGGGTCACTGTCGAGAGGAATTAATTTAATGACAACCGGGAACTCTCTCTCTTGTTGCCCAGCAAGTTGGAACCCACTCATATCTGACCCTCCATTACATTTCCAAGGCAGTAAATTGCATGGGAGGAGACTTCTTATCTTTCTTCCATGGAGTTACTTGTGGATTTGAACTACCTTCAGGTTAGTAGTGCAACTCTCTACAGTCCACAAAACCCGAGAACCTACTGTGGGTCAGTATGGATTGGTCACCTCGTGTTCAGACCAAGATGACATGAGTTTACTCAGATTTTATTTCTTTACCAGAAGAAAGAGAAACAGTAAGTTATAACTGTCTGGAGCAGCAGGAAGAGGATTTTCTTGACTGCATATGATTATTGAAGTTCTTGATTTCTTTTAGAAATATTTCTTGTACCAACAATGACAGAGGTGGGGTGTGATCTAAAGACATATTGGGTACATCGACTTAGCATGTGAAATTTGAAAAGTTGTGAGGGAATCAGACGTGTAAACCAAAAGATCAATTAGAGGTATAGATACTGTAATTTTTAGGGGCTTGGCAATTCTACTTCCAGATCAGATGCTACCTCAAAGGCATTTTCTCACATTATAGTCATCTACTTATATCCACCAGTACCATAAAAATTGGTAATATTATTGTTGTTTTGTTTTATAGAGGTGGACAGACTAGCTAACATATGACATACACTGAGTACTTTACCCACCATCTGTCTGATTATCACATTATGGTGACTTGCATGTTACTTGCTGAATTGGAAGCTATGCCACCAGTATTTCAAATGTCAACTGGATCACTTGGGGTTTAAGTATAACTTTCAGACAAAGAAGGGCCGGGGTGAAGGACTCCATGATCTAACTATAAAAGTTATCCAGTGACAATCCTATGGTTATCCTAGTATATCTATGGAAGACCAGCCACCTAAATGGAAAGATTCTCAACACACTGTAGCTACACAATGGAATTGAGCAACAAAGAGAACAGAAACAGGCAATGTTTGGTTCTACTCTACATAGGTCACTAGGAATCAGATCAGAATTATGGCCAACTAGTAAAAATGCCAAAAACCTTACAATACAGCAGAACATTGTCTGATGTACTGCTGGAAGATGAGACCCTCAGGTTGAATGATTCAAAACACAACTTGGGAAGAGCTGCTTCCTCAAAGAAGAATGAACCAGCAACGTGGTTGGAACAAATTTTTAGGACCTTCATTTGCTGATGTGGTACTATTCAAAACGAGAAGACATCAATTAACACCTAGAACATGGAATGTGTGAAGTAGGAATGTAGGAAAAATTCAAAGTTGCCCCAAATAGAACGAAACTCTTAATGATCAATAGCTTAGAAATTAGTAAGCTTGAATGAACTAAGATTAGCCATTTTGAATGAAACAATTATATAGTTTACTATAACAGAAATGATAAGGAGAAATTATATCACATTATTGCTGTTAAGTACCGTCAAGCTGCAGACAACTCATAGCAACCCTATGAATGAAAGACTTGAACACTTGTAAAATCTTTATTGTTTCTCCATGTTCATGGTTTCTAGAGCCAAGGTATTTCAGAAGTGGATGCCATGCCTGCTTCCAAGCTTGTTTTAATTGGGGAGCTCCACCAAACACTGTCCACCATGGGTAACCATTATCACATTTAACACAACTGTGTCACAGTGTTCAGCATCACAGCAACCACGAGTTACCTTCGTACAGCAAATGGACACACCAGTGCTATACCTCTAGAAGAATGTTTGATCAAAAACAGTTAAAACAAGGCCTGAGGGCTGCAGATTAAAATCATCCACCTTTGGCCTGGTAGCATAACTTTTTATCCACAAGGCCCACAGAGCTCTATTTTGTTGTTAAGTGCCGTTGAGTTGTAGATAACTCACAGTAACCCAATGAATGCACAACAACAACAACAACTAAACATGAGTTGGAGTTGTTAAGAAAAAAAAAGGTCAGGATCTATACTGAAGTACAATGCTGTCAGCAGTAAGATAATAGTAATATCCCTGCATAGAAGACCTGTTAATATGATTGTTAACTCAAATTGACCTACTGATGGATATTACATTAGCTACTAATGCCACAGATGAAGACATTGAGGGTTTCTACCAACTCTCGTAATCTGAAATTGATAAAATAGGCAATCAAGATACCAGTTAAAAAGAACTGGTGAGTGGAATACAAAAGTTAGAAACAAAAAATGGACTGGCAGTTGGAAAATATAGCCTTGAATATAGAAAAGAGGTCACAGAACACACAATAAAATTTTTTATAGTCCAAGCTTATTCATTGCAAATATTCTTTTTCAGCATTTTAAATGGTGATTACACATGTAGATTTTGCTAGGGCAAACACAAAGTTACAAGTTACATATTTAGAAAAAGATAATGGAAAATTTCAAGATTATCTATCAATCAGAAAACAGCAGGGACCAACTTTGGAAAAGTCCATCAACTGTTCACATGCAAGTTTAAGCTGAAAAAGTGAAACTAAGTTCATAGGGAGCCAAAATATGACCTTGGATATATTGCATATGAATTTAGAGACTATCTCAAGATTAGATGTGATAACTGAACACTAACAAATGAAGACCAGACAAGATGTGGGATGACATAAAGGATATCATCCATGAAGAACACAAAAGGTCATTAAAAAGACAAAAAACCCGACAAACCACAAAAGGAAATGTTCTCTAGAATAGAGAAGCTTAAGTGAATGAAATATTGAAGGGAGAGCTAAAGAGAAAACTTCAAAAGGCAGCCCAAGAAGTAAGTGCAAAGCATTATAATAAAATGTGAAAACATCTGGAGTTAGAAAATGAGATGAGTTTGCTAGGCATTTCTCAACCTATAAAACTGAAGAGAAAAAAAAGAAAATTCAAGCCTGAAGGATTCTGTGGGTAAACTACTGAATGATGCTGGCAGCATCAAAAGAAGATAGAATAATGTAGTCATTCTTGCAAAAAGTGGCCTTAGCTAAACCACTGTCTTTTCTATTACTTCCTATACATTGGAAAGTTGGATGATAAATAAGGGTAACATGAGATGAATCAATGCTTTGGAGTTGTGGTGTTGGAGAAGAGAACTGAAGAGTCCATGAACAAGCAAACGTGTCTTAGAGGAAGGGCAATTAGGATGCTCTTTAGAGACAGTGATAGTAAAAACTCCATCTTCAATGCTTTGGGCATGTTTTTAGGAGGGCAGTACTTAGAAAAAGACATTAGATTGGGAAAGTTGGAGGGTCAGAGAAAGAGAGGAAGACCTTCAGCAAAATGAATTCACACAGTGACTATAACAATAGGCAGGGTAGAGAGCATGAGAATGATACAGGAAAGGGTAAAGTCCAGGATAAGTTGTTCATAGCCACCCTATGACTTGATGGCATCTAACAGCAACACAGCAACAACAAAAAAATTGTTGATATTCAGCTATTACTTGCACTAGCTCTTGGTCAAGAATTGAACGTCTGGAAGGAAGATGTCCAACCTACCCTGGAGGTATTGTCACAAAACAAGTCTATAGGATTTGTTGGAATGCTAATTGAAATGTTTTAACAAACAGATGCAGCCCTGGAAGTGCTAACTTATCAAGGCTAAGAATTTTGGAAGACAGCTATCTGGATAACCGACTGAAAGAGATCCTTATTCATGCTGATATCGATAAAAGCCAATACACAAAATGTGGACCTTACTGAAAAAAAAATTATTAATATCATATATAAGCAATATTTTGTTGAAAATAATTTTAGAAGGTTACAGCAGTACATGGACAAGGAATTGCCAGAAATTCAACCTAGAGTCAAAGGAGATGTGAAAAATAGATACTATTGCTGTTATTAGATGAATCTTGGCTAAAAGCAAAGGATATTAGAAAGCTATTGGCTATGCAAAGCCATTCAGCTTTGTGGATCATAAGATGTTATGGATAAATTGTGAAAAATGCGAACTCAGGAAATCTTAATTGTGCACATATGGAATCTGTGCCTAGAGCAAGAGGTAGTTATTTCAGGAACATGGAGATACCATATGGTTTAAAATCAGGAAATGGAATGGGTGGACAAAGAATATGGGAGGGTCAACTTGGAAAGAATAAAGATAATATCATCATTACAATTAGCATACAGAAACAAGATAGACATAACTGTTTAAAAGAGAAAGGTGAGAAGAGGGTGGAAGAAGGAAGAAGGAATCACTAAAACAGCAGATATTAGTGAGGAAATCGTGAGGATGAGGGAATAGGTAAATTTCAATAGGGACATGAAGAGCCTGGGGGTTGAAAGTAGTAGATCAACAGTAATTATATAATACTCAATGTACAGAAATGATTATATAAAATAGAATGTATGTGAATGACACCATGTATATGAGTGATTCTATAAAAGTGAAAGAAAAACAATTAAAACTATTAACAAGACCAAAGAGTCAATAAAATCTTCAAACCTTGGTAAAGGGAACAAAAGAAAAGAAAGAAAAGATATAAACAATCCACATAAGAAATGAAAGAAGTGATGCCACAACAGAAACAAATGATACAAAAAGATTAATAATGGAATTTGATGAAAAATTATACTCAAACGAATATGAAAACCTGGAGAAATGGACAAATACTTGGAAAATCACAAACCACCCAAACTTACACAGGCTGAAGGACAACTGAATAGACTCATCCCAAAACAAGATATTGAGCAGATTATTTAAAACTTTCAACAACAACAAACGCTTTGGACCAGATGGCTTTACCAGAAAGTTTTACCAAACATTCAGAAAAGAGCTTTCACAAATTCTACATGAAGTATTTCAGAAAAGAGAAATTGAGAGAATAATCCCAGACTCATTCTACGAAGCAAACATATCCTTGATGACAAAGTCAGGCAAAGGCACCACTAAAATAGAAAACTACGGACCAATCTCTCTGATGAATAAAGATGCAAAAATCATCAACAAAACCTGGCCAATTGAGTGCAACAGTATATAAGAGAATAATTCGTCATGACCAAGTGGTATTCATAACAGGTGTACAAGGGGTGAACCATCAACATAAAAACAATTAGCATTGTTCATCACAATAACAAGACAAAGAACAAGAACTACATGGTCCTATCATGTAGAAAAGCCCCTTGAAAAAATTCAATACTTCTTTCTTTTTACAACACTCAACAAAAGGGAATAGAGAGGACTTTCTCAACATAGTGAAAAGTATATATGCAAAACCAATAGTCAACATTGTTCTCAATGGAGAGAGATTTAAAGACATTTCCCCTAAGTACAGGTCCTAGGAAAGGATGCACACTATCATCCTCCTCTTCATTACTGTATTGAAAGTCTTAGCAAAAGTAATGAGGCAAGAGAAAGAAATAAGGGGTAGCCAAATTGGCAAAGAGGTGGTAGAACTATCTCTATATGTAGATTATGTGATAATATATGTAGGAAACCAAAAAACCTCAAACCCAAAACCTCAAACCAAGACAACAGCAAGGAAACTGTTGGACATAGTCAATTAATTCATTAAAGAATCAGGATAGAAGGCAAACATACAAAAATCAGTTAAATTTTTCTACAGAGACAAAAAGAACACAGAAAAGAAAATAAGAAAGCCACTTATTTTTTTTTTTTCACTGAAAAACAATGAACTTGTAAAGCACTACAGAACATGGATAAGTCTAGAAGTTATCCTGTGTCAAATATCTCAGTAACAAAGGAACAATTACTTTATAGGGTTACCAGTATAAAAACAGGATAGACATAGAATCAGGTGAGAACAAGAAAAGAATGAATAGATAATACTGTACTGGAATGGGAGAAGAGCAGTACTATCTGAAGTGAAGGAATGACTAGACATTGTTTTTACGGCAATTGACAATCTTGAACAAGATATGCATTACAAAGTGAATTGGGGAAAGAAAGGGAAGAGAATGTGTATCAGTGAAGAAATGAAAACACAGTCTTTTTGTTTAAAATCACCTTTAAAAAACATTTTAAAAAAGTGAATGAAGGTGTAAGTAAATAGTAAAAAAAGAAATAAACTCTTCTACCCCCCACTCTTCCAAATCAGGAAAATTTTGTGTTAGAATTGCATCCTTTTAGCATACTGCTTCAATCTGTTTGATGAACAAATAATCTGAAAAATTTACCTAAATGAAGAACAATGAAGTATCAGGCTTAGAGAAAGATTTATTAATAACTTGCATTATGCAGATGACAAATACTTGCTTGTTGAAAATGAGCAGGACTTGGAGTGAATGCTCTTGAAGTTCAAAGACTACAGCTTTCAATATGCTTTGCACCTCATTATAAAGAAAGTGAAAGTCTCCACAGCAGGGCCAATTTGCAACATTCTAGTAAATGAAAAAAAGATTAAAGTTGTCAAGCATTTAATTTTACTTGAATCCACAATCAACAGCATGGAAACAGACCTTGGAATAAACAATTAAGCAACTGAATGGCAGACTGAGTTCAACAAACTACTGTAAATTATTTCTTCAAAGTGTTAAAAGTCCTTATTAAAATAATAGTATTTTTATTCACTTCATATGTATCATTGATTAAGGACAATGGAGAAAATACATGCATTTGAACAATGATGTTGGCCAACAATCATGAACATGGATGTGGACAAAGAGAGATCACAAGAGAGGAGGTAAATGAATTTTTATATATATATACACAC
>NW_006399759.1:34176792-34178072 GCF_000299155.1 Elephantulus edwardii | reverse complement strand
GCATACCCCCACTCCCACCCCTAATATACTCCACTCTGCAACCCTCATTCCAGACTCTTATGATAATCATAATGCCCTAAAATATATTACTTTTAAACTATTCTCTCCCTCATCAGCTTCAATGCAGTAAACATAATTTATCCAGTTTTTCTCAGTCTTACCTGCACCCTAATGTCAGCCTCATTCTGCGACAGTGGCACCATGCAATATCTGTCCTTTTGTGACTGAGATATTTCACTCTGCATAATGTCCTCCAGGGTCACCCATTTTGAATAATATTGCATGAGTTCTTTGGTAAATGAATTTTTAATGAGCAACCATTATCGAGGACTGTCAGACATTGTCCTGGGTGCTGGGCAAAATGTCTTCTCATTTAACCCTCACGATAAGAGCAAATGACTGTAGATTCTATGATTCCCATCAGCGCAGAGGAGAAGCAACTTCCTGGATGTGGACTTGTAGCTCTCACCCCTAGAGGTTGTGTTTGTGGTGCTGAGCAGATCTCCCTGCTGACTGAACAGAGCAGCCTTTGGTTCCTTCTCCACAAAGGACACAATTTGTCAGAATAATCATCCCCCAAGACCACTAGGAGGCTAGACAAATTATTTTTTGTATAATCCCTCTAAAGGGGTTCAGAAGCAATGAAGGCAGCCAGGAATTGAAGGCAAACATCCTGAAAAAAAGGAAAACAAATGTTCTTCCATTGCTGGAAGTGGAGCTGTAATGTATGGAGACTTTACTGTAAGGGAAGATCAAGCATGACCTTGATTTCAGTCTCTGCATGCTCCAGACCAACAACTCTTATGTCCCTTTTCCTTCTCTCTGAATTTCCTTATTCTCTGTGTTTCTCTCTCTCCCTTTCCTTCTGTGCTCACACTGCCCAGGCTAGACCTCTTTTAGAACCATCTTTGACTTTCCCATCTCTTTTTATCCTTAACTTTTAACACTTCTCTGTTCTTACTCCTACTTCCACACCCAGCCCCACATGCACATTCTGCCTCTCCCTCCCACCTCTGCGGCCCCAGTTCCCTTGCTCTAGTGTCCATTGACCTCTGGTCTATGCTTGTTGAAATCTAGCTGGCCTCTATAGCCACGTAAGACAGTCTAAGAAAAGATTCTGACCCTGGTATATCTTTTGCAAAATCCTCGGAGATATCTTAATCCTTGCTGCTATGCATCAGAAAGCTGGAAAATGACTAGGGATGATAGAAAGAGAATTGATGCCTTTGAGCTGTGGTGCTGGAGAGGAGTATTGAATATACTATGGACTGCCAGAAGAA
>NW_006399759.1:34172561-34176077 GCF_000299155.1 Elephantulus edwardii | reverse complement strand
TCCTTCTATCCTCCCTATAGTGCCCTAAAATATATTACTTTGAGGATACACTTGCATAACTATCAGCCTCTTCTATCCCTTTGAGGACAGGAACTCCATTTTGTCTCTCTCTGTGTCTCTAGCACCCAGAACAATGTCTAATAAAGCACTGTTGTTATGGTGTGCTGTCCAGTCAGAACTGCATCATGGCTGATTCTCCACTGAGTTTTCAGAGGCAGTTAATTGAACTGGAGATTATCTATCCTTGCCTATGGAGCAGCTGGTGGATTTTAACCTCCCACCTTTGGGATTGTAGCACAGCTTCTTACCACTAGTTGCCATCAACTAATCCAACTTGAACAAAGGATTTGATCTAATCAAAACAAAAGGTTGCCTGTTCCTTTGCCATCTTTATAGACGTTAGTATATTTGAGTCCTTTGTTGTGGACACTCTATTTTTTTTTGGGTGGGGGGGCTGCTTTCCAACATAAGTGGTTCATCTTCCAAATAATACTGTTCTCTGATTAATGGAATTTTATTGGCCAATTTTCAGAAAAGCCAGACCTTTCTCCCTGCTCTTAGTCTGTTGTAACCCTTTCACCATGGTGACCTTGAAACAAGCCTGGCAAAGCTTCCAGCATCGCAACAGCACACAAGTCAGTGCAATACAATAGGGAGATGGCACGGACATCGCTGGTGTTAAAAAACTAATTATTAAATGGATCACTGATCTGTTGTTATGGGCTTCCAAGTTGTAAATCACTTATAACTAAGCCTTCAGCAGGTTTGTAGGGGGAGTAAATAAAATGGGAGCGGAACATAGAGAACAACCAGAAAAAAGCCCTGGGTTTGGATGGGGCCGTGGCATGAGGGGCATCATAGCCAATGTCAGATGGACTTTGGCTAAAAGCAGAGAGTAACAGAGGAATGTCCACTTGTGTTTCATTGACTATGCAAAGGCATTAAATTGTGTGGTTAGCAACAAATTATGGATAACTTCAAGATGAACAGGAATCCCAGAACACCTGATCCTGCTCAGGTGAAACCTGTACTTAGATCAGGAAGAAATCTTCTGAACAGAGTAAGAGAACACTACAGGATTCAAAATCAGGAAAGAAGTGTGACAGGGATGTATCCTGTCTCCTGATCTTTTCAATGATGCAGAACAGATCATTCAGGAGGCTGGACTTTATGAGGAGGACTGTGGCATTAGGATTGGAGGAAGACTTGTCAATAACTTGCATTATGTGGATGATACTTCAATCTTACTGGTTGAAGCTGAGGAGAGCCTGAAGCATTTGCTGCAGAGGGTCAAGGACTATAGTCTTCAATATGGATTGAAGCTCAGCAGTAAGAAAATGAAGATTCTCACCACTGGGGCAATTAGCTGCAACATTATAGAGAAGAGACTGAGATTGTTAACAATTTCCGCTTGCTGGGTTCCACAATCAACAATCTTGGCACCAGCAAACAGAAAATCAAAAGCTGAATTACTTTAGGAAAATCTGCTGTCAGAGACCTCTTCAGAGTACTGAAGAGCAATGATGTCAGTTTAGAGACTAACGTGCCCCTGATACAGGCCATGATCTTCACAATTATCTGTTATGCATCAGAGAACTGGACACTAACCAAAGACTTCTGCAGAAGAATTGGTGTCTTTGAGTTGTGTTGTTGGAGAAAGATTATTTAACAGTCTGAACTAGGACTGCCAAGAGAACAAACAGGTCTATCCTGGAGAAGGTGAAACCAAGTTGTTCCTCAGAGGCAAAGATTTTGAACTTCTGTCTCACATGATTTGGGTATGTTGTCAGGAGAGACCAGTCCTTGGAGAAGGACATCATGCTTTGAAGGGACACTGAAAGAGAGGAAGACCCCAGATGAGGATGAGATGGTCTGACACAGTAACTCAAGTAATGAGGACATGTGTGTCAGAAACAGTGAGATTGGCTCATGATGGAGCAAAATTCAGAGCTTTTGTGCATGGGGTCCCTGTGAGTCATTGTCAATTTGACAGCACATAACAACAACTAAAAGGGGGAAGATTGACATCTTTCTTCTGTGGAGCAACTGGTAGATTTGAAATGTGTTCTTTTAGGTTGGCAGTGCAACTCCTTAGTACTAACGCCACCATTTTTTGGATGAAGTTTCCTAGTTTTATGTGTGAAATATTTAATCTATGCAAATGTATATTCAAATATTAAGAAATGTACATGAGCATGAATTAATAAGAAATCAAAGACCATGCAGCAAACACAAAGATTAATACACAGGACATGACCAATATCCAAATGATCCCTGTGTTCCTTTCCATGTGATTTTTCTCATGCCATCAGAGCTCTGTCATCCTCTATGGACATCCTTCCAGTCAATCTCACTTTTTTAATTTTCTTTTTTATAGTATCTCACCTTTGCAAATAAGCTTAGAAAATAAGTCATTGTTTCGTTTTGCCTGTTTTTAAGTGAAATGATTTGAATCATTCTCATTGCACTGGCCTGTGACCACTTTTTCCACAAAACATTGTTTTTGAGATTAATCCATGATAGTAAATGTCCATTTCTTTTCTCTGCTGTGTAACATCCCGTTGCACTCTATTTATTTATCCAATCCAATATTCTAGTGCCAATGGATATTTTGATTATTTCCAGTATCTTGCCATAATGAAAAATGCTGCTATAAATATCCCTACAGAAATAAATTGGTAAGAATCTCTAGAGTATATAAATAGCAATAAAATTGCTAAGCTTTAGTTATGTGACTTCAAACCAGATACACCAGTGATTTGCTCCCCTAAAGGTTACAGCCTTAAAAACCTCATGGAGCAGTTGTATTCTTACACAGGGCAACTAGGAGGCAAAATCAACCCATGGCACCCAATGATTATAAATGTATATTTATAATCGACTGTTACAAGTAATTCTAAAGAGCTAGTGTATCAAGTTACATTACCTCAGTGGTGCAAGAAAGTACACGTTATCCACATTCTTGTCTGTCTCCTAGCTGTGAAACATCTTACTTTGATTTTCATTTCTATTTCCCCTATTTCCTTGATTGCTAAATGTGAACATCTTTCCATATGTTCATAGATAATTAATATTTCTTCCTCTATGAAATTTCTATGTTTTATTTTTGTCATATTTTCTCTCTATATGTATGTTGTTATTGTTGTTATGTGCCTTCGAGTTGCCTGCAACTCATAGCGACCCTATGTACAACAGCCCTAAATTCTGCTCTATCCTGTGCCAATCTCACCATCTCTGACATATCTACTACGCCTATTACCCCAGTCACTGAATCAATCCATCTCATAGAGGGTCTTCTTCTCGTGTGCTCCACTCTCCCAAGCATGACGTCCTTCTCCAAGGACCCTCCTTGCAACATTTCCAAAGTATGTTAGAAGAAGCTTCAGAATCCTTGCCTACAAGGAGCAGTCTGGCTTCACCCTCTCCAGGACAAACCTCATAGAGCAGTTGTATTTGTTTTCTTAGCAGTCCATGGTATATTCAATACTCTTCTCCAACACCACAGCTTAAAGACAT
>NW_006399759.1:34168816-34169334 GCF_000299155.1 Elephantulus edwardii | reverse complement strand
TGTGGTGCTGGAGAAGAGTATTGAACATACCATGAACTGCTAGGAGAACAAGTAAGTCTTTCTTGGAGAGGGTGAAACCAAGTTTTTCTTTGGAGCAAGGATTTTGAAGCTCTGTATCACATACTTTGGGTGCGTGGCCACGGGGGCCAGTCCTTGGAAGAGGACATCATGCTCAGAAGCGTTGAGGGATAGTGCAGGAGAGGAAGACCCTGCATGAGGTGGATTGGAATTCTAACTGGGGCAATGAAGTTAAGTGTGTTGGAGTCAGTGCAACTGGCTCAGGACAGGACAAGGTTTAGAGCTGGGGTTGCTATAAGTCCTGGGCGACTCGATTGCACATAGCAACAGTAATAATGATAATGCATCTATGGAGCTGTGATGGTCTAGTGGATAAGGAATGTTGTTGTTGTTGTTATGTGCTGCCGAGTTGCTTGCGACTCATAGCGACCCTATGTACAACAACCCTAAACTCCGCTCTGTCCTGTGCCAATCGCACTGTCTCTGACACTCCCATCCCA
>NW_006399759.1:34165732-34167546 GCF_000299155.1 Elephantulus edwardii | reverse complement strand
CGATACAGTGACTCAGTATATTCCTTCCAACTTCTTTTAATACTTCCTGGATCATTTAACATTCTGCCAAAAGCATCCTTAATTATAGCAACTCGAGGTTTGAATTTGTTTTTCAGTTCCTTGAGCTTAAGATATGCTGAGTGAGTTTGGCCCTTTTGATTTTCTGACCCCAGCTCCTTGCACATTTCATTGTAATATTTTGCTTTGTCATTCCGTGCTGCCTTTTAGTGCTGTCAATTCAAAGCTGTATGGTTCAAATCTACCAGCTGCTCTCAAGGAGAAAGGCAGGCAGTCTCTTCTCATCTGATTTACAGCCTCTGAAAAGTTAATGTCTATGGAATCTTCATATATTTTAATATTGTGCTACTTTTTGTTCTTACATGTGTTACAACACTCATCTCCAAGTTTCTAACTTAATTTGCTTCTTAATGTCATTGGCATTTTAACATTTAATTGTTTAAGCATAAATGTTAATTATAAAAACTTTTGAAACACACATGAAAATAGAACACATGTAAAATAGCTTCAGAAATTGTATTATTTTAGTGTCGCTGAGCTTCTGAAATGATACATTTTATCCTATTATGGATCTAGACATCTCTTGGCTTCCATTTCTTATGTCATTGTCAGGTGCCAGTGTGGAAACTACCACTCAAAGTGACCCTCAGAATGACAGATCAGAACCTTGCCCTCTCCTGAACCATCCTCATGACCTCTGACCTGCTTCTCTCCATCGCTGCTGTCTCTATGTCAGTCAGTTCATCTCACTGAGGGTCTCTTTATTTTTCACTAATCCTCTACTTTACCTGATACAATGTCTTTTCCTAAGACCTGGACCTACTGATAGCGTGTTCAGAGTATATGAGATGAAATTTCTCTATCTTTGCCTCTAAGGAGTATGTTGCTAGTACTTCCTTCAAGACAGACTTGTTTGCTCTTTTGGCAGTCCATGGGGTTTCCGCTACTCTTCCCCAACACCACAATTTAAGGGCTTCAATCTGTCTTCTGTCATTTTTATTCATTGTTCAACTTTTGCATGTGTACATAATCTCCCATGGCTTCAGCCAGGCACACTTAGTCCGCCTTAGTCTTTAAGATGACATCTTTGCTCTTTAGCACTGTGGAGAGATCCTTGACTGTTGATTTTCCCAATTTACTTTTGATTTCTTGACTGTTACTACTGTAGGTGTTAATTGTGGATCCAAGTAAAATGAAATCTTTAACAACTTCAATCTTTTCACTATCATAATAACATTGTATAGTGGCCCAGGGATGAAGATTTTTTATTTTGTCAATGTTTTGATGTAATCCAACCCTTATTGTTGTTTTTGTTATGTGTAGTCAAATACAGCCCTAGATAATGTTATTTCATATTATTTTCAAATATTTAATATATATTTTGATAAGTAAAACTTCCTGATTTTAATGTGGTAAAAATTTTCATTTTTTTTTCTCTCTATGGTTCACAGTTTGTGGTCCTACATTAAGAAATCATTTCAAAGGCTGAAATACTAATTTATTTTGCTTCCAATATTATGAGAAGAATTATTTTCCTCTCCTCCACAATTGACACCCCTAGTACTAGCAGTCAGGAGATCGAGAGATGTATAGCATTGGAAAAGTCTGCTGTCAGGGATTCCTCTAAAGTCCTGAAGAGCAATGGTGTCAGTTTAAAGACTAAAGTGTACCCTATTTGAGCCATCATCTTTCCATTTACCTTCTATGCATCTGAGAGCTGGACAATGAGTAACAAAGACAGAAGAATGAATGCGTTTGAATTTTGGTGTTGGAGAAGAGTGTTGAATATTCCATTG
>NW_006399759.1:34157166-34165632 GCF_000299155.1 Elephantulus edwardii | reverse complement strand
AAATATTAATGATATTTCCACACTCTGTGGGATCACTTTTCTTTGGAATAGGGACAAACATAGATCTCTTGCAGTCAGTTGGCCAAGTGGTTGTTCTCCAGATTTCTTGGCACAACCTGGTGAGCACATCTAGTGCCGCATCTATCAGTTGAAACATGTCACTTGGTATACCATCAATTCCTGGAGCCCTATTCTGAGCCAATTCTTTCAAAGTAATCTGAACTTCTTCCTTCATCAACACAGGCTCTTGCTCATATGTTGTTTCATGAAATTCTTCTGTCTGCTAATTCCTTTTGGTATAATGACTCTGTATACTCTTTCCATCTTCTTTTAATATTTGCAGGATCATATTTATAATTGTTAATATACTAATGGTCTATGGAGAGCAACATCATGCTTGGAACAGTGGAGGGATGGAGAAAGAGAAGGAGACCATTGATGATATGAATTAATACAGTTACTAGGGTAATGAGGGTAGGTATGTTAGAGACAGTAAAGTTGGCACAAGATAGAGCAGGGTTCAGGGACATTGTACATAGGGTGCTATGAGTTGCAAGCCATAATAACAATATTAGGAACATATGTTGGAGAGTGGTAGAGATAAAGAATATCGCCCAATGCAAATCCAGTTTAGTCCAGCAGCTCCAAGGCACAAGTCCTCAATTTTCCAGGCTCCAGTTTCAGTTCCAAAGTCAGCTTCTCTTTCCATCATCTGGTAAAAAAGCAAAGGCCTTTATCTCAGTGCTCTTCTGGTTACACCTTGCCCCAACTTCTCCTCAGCAAAACCACAGTCTCTCCATTACCATCACCAGGGTCTCACCACCAGAGTCTCACTCTCTACAGTGTCTTGCTCCATTCTCCCTTGAGTCTTTCCACATGATAAATGTATATATTGATAAGATTTAGAATTGTTATGTATCATTGAGTCAGAAACAACTCATAGCTGACCCTTCAGCAAGTTTTCAGAGGCAATTAACCAGAGATAGCCAATCTTTCTCTGCAAAGCAGCTGGTAGATTTGAACTATGTGGCTTTGGATTGTAGTACACCTTCTTAACACTAGGCCAGCAGAGCTCCCTGAGATTTAGAATTATTTATATATAATTGAATTATTTTATTATACACACAGTACTAAAGAGCAATGATGTTAGTCTAGAGACTAAAGTGTGCTTGTTCTAGGCCATGGTCTTTGTAGTTACTTGCTATGTATCGGAGAACTGAACAGTAACTAAGGATAACAGAAGAAGAATTGATTCCTTTGAGTTGTGGTGCTGGAGAAGAGTATTGAACATACCATGAACTGCTAGGAGAAGCTTCATCTCACATATTTTAGAAATGTTATTAGGAGAAGCTATTCCTCAGAAAGGGACATTATGCTTGGAAAGGTGAAGGGTCAGCAAAGGATGGAAGATGCTCATGAGATAGATTGACACATTGTCTGTGGCAATGGACTCAAAGGTGTTGAGGATGGTAAAGATGGTTCAATATAGGATAGAGTTCATATCTATTGTTCATAGGCTCATTATGAAATGTCTTCAACTCAACAGCACTTAACAACAATAATACAACACCCTAGACAATACTTCTATGATCAACAATATAAATAATTAGAAAGATGGAGTAAAAAGCCTTATTAAAGTATGAACCCCAATTTATCATTTTTAAGTTCAACAATCTTAAAATAATTTTTTCAACTTATTACAAAAGTTAGTAAATTATACTTTTAATATTTGTAGTTAATCTGTACACCAGACTGACTAAAGAAATAAAAGAGTTATTGGAATGGAATTAGACCATGAACCATGCTCTGAGTAATACTGTTCTGATGTAGTGTTTTCTAACAGTTTCATCATTTTCCATTCCAGTGTAATAGCAGAAGAGGTAGAACCGGACTTTCTTTTTTCTGCATATCTGTATCCCATAGTACAATTAGGATTTTTTAAAAACTATTTACTTCTGATATGCATTGCTCCTTCATATTTGTATTTGCCTCTGGGCTCTGTTCTTTTGTGTTGCTCATTTCTCTAACATTGTATCATAGATGCACTGTCTTTTTTCCCCCACTGTCTTAATTCACTCATTACTCACTTCAGTGGCATCATAACCCTCCTTTGGATTGCCAAGGTTGTCAGTCTTAATAGAAGACTGCTCATCTTTCTGCTGCAGAGCTGCTGATGGTGTCTCTGAAGTTATGTGGTCCTCAGGTCACCTCGCAAGCCCTACTGTCATAATTGCTATAGTTTTATTTTGCTACTTTATATCTTTTTCATGAACGCTGTCTCCAGCAGTTGTTCTTGCTTCTAAACTTACAGAAAATAAACTCAAGCATCAACAAAAAGATATCTGAATTCTGTGCCACCTTCACAATAGTAGGTATGTCCAGCATTACGTCTTCCCTCTCCAGCCCTTTAAATTAACAATTCTGAAATGTGAGGCTAAAGATTTTAAATCAGTTGGTCTGGCATACCATTCAATAGTTTCATTTCTAAACATTGCTGTAGGAGGTAGTACAGTAATTTAAGTGCTGTTTTAATACAGGGAAAAATGGTAAAACTTTGACTGATGCAATGAGACTTAGGAGAACATTTTTCATGTCATGAGGTGTTTTTTTTTTCTGTATCATGAGCAGCTCTTTATGGGTTACACCCCCAGAGTTCCCCTGAATAGATTTATATAAAGTGCTTGATATGGATGACTGATTTTTTTCTTTTTGCTTTTAAGTCAGTGATTGAAAACCTTTAGGATCACCCAGAATAAAACTTTGATGTTTTCAGTTCAGTGGAGTTATAGGAAAGTTCCTTAAACTGCAACTATCCTTGTCTCTGAAAATGATGGCATCATTTATTCCATGTAAGTGATATTACTGATGTTGGAAAGGTATATATGTTAATATAATGATCAATTTCCATTGGTGCTGCTCTTTGATTTTACCATACAGTTATTAATTCAGATTAAAGGTATCAATTTAAAGATTACCTTGTACCTGATCTGAGTCATAGTACTTTCAATCACTCACTACACACCAGAAAGCTGGATAAGGAATTAGGATGACAGATGAAGAATCATTGCCTTTGAGTTGTGGTAGCAGAGAAGAGTATTGAACATACTATGAACAGCAAAAGGAACAAACAAATCTATTCTGAAGGAAGTGCAACCAGGCTGTTCTTCAAATGCAAGGATGGTGAAACTTCATCTCTCACACGTTGAACACATTGTCAGGTGGGTCTAGGCTCACACATCATGTGAGCAAAGTGAAGTGTCACTGAAAGATAGGACCACCGTCAACATCACTGACATAGAGACTGTAACAATGGACTTGAGTATGGCAGAGTTCCTGAGGATGGCACATGATAGGGCAAGATTCTGAGCTACTGTTCATAGGTGTTCTATGAATAATAGTCAACTCAACCACACCTAACAACAGCACCATTATTTATAACTATATTAAGGTTCTCTCAATTCATGAATCTAAAAGTTGGCAACAACTATCCAGGTAACAGAAGCTCTTGAATTTTTTTTAGAGGTCATGTATTCCAGTTTATTTACATTTGCATTATAAAAGGATGGCCTCAGGGATAGCAGCTAGAGCTTCTTCATGGGCCTATTTGTAGATCTGATAGGATCAGTGGTGGGTTTTTTTTTTAAATGCTATAAAAGAACACTGGTTCTAGGATGAGATAGACTTGTTGTTAAGTACCATTAAGTCAACTACAATTCATATCAACCCTATGAACAAACTGCCTTGTCCTTGCCTGAACCTTGCCTTGTCCTGTCCCCTCCTTATGAGCTCTGCCCATCTTAAGCCCAGGATAGTCACTGTGTCAATCTACCCCATTGAGTATCTTCCTGTCCTTCACTGAAGCTCCACCTTTCCCCACATAGCATCTCTCTAGAGGGGCTGGTTCCTCATGAAATATATGCCCAAAGTAAATCAGACAAAGTTTCATCAGCCTCGCCTTTGTATTTCCTTCAAGACAGATTTCTGTGTTCTTTTGGCAGTCCTTGGGACAGGTAATATTCTTTGCCAATACCATAACTTAAATGCATCAATTCTTCTTTTGGCATCTATATTCATTATGCAACTTTCAGTTGCATAGGAAGCCATTGGAAATACAATAGCTTGGATCAGTCTTTAAACTGACATCCTTGCTCTTAAGAACTTTGAAGGGGTCCATGACAAGAGTTTTCCCAAAGCAACATATCTTTTTATTTCTTGACTACTGTTGCCATAGGTGTTGGCTGTGGATCCCAGTATGACAAAATTCTTGATAAATTCAATCTTTTATCCATCTATTATGATGTTGCATTTTACTTGAGTGGTGAGAATTTTTTTCTTGATGCTGGTAATGTCACTTTTAATGAAGGCTATAGTCTTTGATGTCCTGCTGTCAGTGCTTCAAGTCTTCTTTACTTTCTGCAAAAAAGAGTTGTATTATCTACCTAATGCAAACTGTTGATGAGTTTTCTTCCAATCTTGATGCCACATTCTTCTTTATATATTCCAGCTTCACATGTATAGCTCAACACACAAATTGAAAAAAATATCAAGAAAGGGTACAATCCAAACACATACCTTTGCTGATTTTAAACCATACACTGTTCCTTTGTTCTGTTTAAACGACTGCTTCTTAATCTATGTATAGGTTTCACATGAGCACATTTGAGAGTTCTGCGATTCCTATTCTTCTCAATGTTAGCCCTGATTTGTTATGATCCACACCATCAAGTGCCTTTGCATAATCAATAAGACACAAGTAAACATCTCTATGGTATTCTCTGCCTATAGCCAAGATCCACCTGACTTCAGCAATGATACTCACTGTGCCATGGCCATGTTACTGTGCAATCATTTCTACTTTCTATTGAGTCACCATTTTTGGGAATGGGAGCAAATGTAGATCCATTTCACTCAGTAGGCCTTGTACCTATCTTCCACGTTTGTTGGCAGACCCTGCCAAGCATGCCCAGGGTTGCACACCTCAGCTGGTATTCCATCAATTCTTGGGGCCTTAGTTTTTACCAATTACTTCAGTGAAGTTTAGATTTCGTCCTTTAGTTCTGTTGGTTCTTGATCATATGCTACCTCCTGAAACGGTATCATGTAGACCAATTCTTTTTGCTACAGTGATTCTGTGTATTCTTTCTATTTTTCTTTTGATGCTTCCTGTATCTACCTCTCATATCTCAGTTTGCTGCTGGATTGTGATGACTTGTCTGTTGCTATGATTCTGGAAGCTATGCGAATGGAATTTAAAATACCAGCAGGATCATCCATGGTGGACAAGTTTTAGTGGAGCTGCCAGACTAAGACATTTGAAAAAGCAGGACTGGTCACCCACTTCTGAAATAACAGACCTTCTAAAACTCTATGTACAGCCAGATTTAAGTTGGTGTTATTATGATGTTATTTATTTATTATTTAAACTTTCTGTGATCAAGGAGAACTGAGAAACTTGGGCTCTTTTTAAAAAATATTTTAATTATGATCCACATAATCAAATGCCTTTGCATAATCAATAATAACCAGTAAACATCTCTATGATATTTTCTGCCTATGGCCAAGATCCACATGAAATCAGCAACGATATTCACTGTGCCATGGCATCTTCTGAATCCAGCTTGAATTTCTGGCAGTTCACTGCCAATATATTGTTCTAGCTGTTTTTTTTAATAATCTTCTGCAAGATTTTACTTACATGTAGTATTAATGATATCGTTCAAGAATTTCTACATTCTAAGTGCAGCTTAGACTTAAAACTATGTACCATAGTTTTATAAATATTTTCATTTCTCTATGTTTTTAAATTTGAGCTCTAATTGTGCTGTTACAGGCTCACTGTTACACTGTAAATTCCAGCACATTGTGAAATATCTTGGGGGTTATATTTCTTTGTAACATCAATTCCATAAAATTCACTTGAGTGAGATAAAAGTAAAGGAGATGAAGAATGTGGATGTGCTTGGAAAGTATAGCAATAACCAAGAAATAATGTCCAATCCACACTACCTGGCTTACTTTTCCTAACTAACCATCATGTAGACTCAGGAGTTTGAGCCAGGGTGGCCCATGTGACACCAAAACCGCCAGCCAGTTCAGCAGATTTCATCAAGTATATTTCTCTTTCTTTATTGAAACAAAAAACCCAGAAAGTCCAAGTTACATATATTTTAGTTTTTCTTGATATCTCTTTTGTTTTTGAAGCTTTAGTTGCTGGTATTTTTCCATCTTGTATACATTTATGTTGAGAACTAAATAGATTTATGTGCAATGCCATTTAGATAAATTTTGAGTTTTGGTTGTTATACCTACGTTTGCAGTCTTTCTAGATTCTGTGTTTATAATGCACTAATACTTCACATAGCTAAAATATATGTAATTCTGCATTCTCTGTTTTGAAAAACTGACAGTATTTTGTGAACGTTACCCATATAGCTTTATGGAGTTTAGATTTTTAATTTGAATTCTTCTGTATTGTTCTGATGGCATAATACATAGGGAGTTGTGTTGCTAAGACAAAGGTGGTGGGCACCTCTCTTGGTCTGAATTCACCAGTGGTCTCACAAGTAAAAAATGGGCAGTCTCCTCCTGAGTTAAAGCCCCTGAAAATCCTCTGAACAGTCAGCTATGTTGTGGCTGAATTGCAATAAGTTTGAGTTTGATGTTTTAGTGCCCTATTGTACTGAAAGCATATGCTGTATTCTATTTAGAATTTTCCATATTTCCAGCATTTGTAGTTCTCCAAGGAAATAGACATGTATTTCATCCTTTCCCCCTCCCTGTATACAGAAGGATAATTTTGCAAAGCTGAGACTATAAGAAAATCCCTCTTTCTGCATAGGAAACTAATGAAGGAACTTCCTCCCCACTCCTTAGATCTTACAGAGGGAATTTTTGTTTAGAATTGTTATTTTAGAAACATATAAACTATCCCACATATATCTAGCATTTAAATTCTTCTCCCTAATGGCTGGAATAATCACAGATTGAAAATTAAATTAATAGAATTTCAAGCTTGCAGATGTAAGATTGTATCTCCTCTACAGGGAAACATTCTCCATTCAAATCCAAAATATTTTTAATTAAAATTTAGTTTAACTTGATAATAATTGACATTAATAAACCTGCATAGAACCATGCCACAATGAACTAACGTAAGAGAAGGTGGGGATTGAAATGCTTACATATAACTATAATTTTAGAAGATTATTATATTTTCAAGGAATAAAGTATAAAATAGAGAATGGTAAAAGCGAGATATAAGATGTAAAACCTAGGAACTCTGGTGGCCTAGTAGTAAGACCTGATCTGCAATCCCCAGATTGCTCTGCAAGAGAAGGGCAGGCAAGCTCCTCCTGAGCAAAGTTACTGCCTCGGAAAACCTGCTGGAGAATTAGCTAGGGCTCAGTTCTGACTGGATGGCACACAACAACAACAACAACAACAACAACAACAACAACAACAACAACTATTTATTAGGGAGCTGAAGAAGCAACATGATTTAAGAACCCAGAAATCAACTTATCTATCTATGGTCCATTGGTTTTTTTGACAAGGAGAGAAAATCAATTTCGTTGGGAAATAATAGCTTCTTTAAAAAAATGGTGCTAGAAAAAGTGAAAAACCATCTGCGGAAAGGTGAAGCAAGACCTCATACCATTCACAAATATCAACTCAAGATGGGTTAGGGACCTAGGAATAAAGCCAAAGATAATAAAATTCCTCAGAGAAAAATTAAGAACAACTCTAGAAGCCCTAAGCTACTGCATCAACAATTTTCCAAGCATAATGAAAAACCTACAACCAGAAGAGAATAAAATAGAAGAATGAGACCTTCTAAATTTAAATATCTATGTGTTGTTATGTGCCATTGAGTTGCCTGAGACTCATAGTGACGCTGTGAACAACACCTCTGAAGTCTGCCCTGTCCTGAGCCAGTCTCATTGACTCCAACACACCTAACTGCATTGCTGAGTTACTGTATCAATCCTTCTCATCTGGGGTCTTCCTTTCCTATACTGTTCCTCCACCCTTCTGAGCATGATGTCCTTCAAGGATTGATCTCTTCTGGCCACTTGCCCAAAGTATGTGAGATGGAGCTTCAAAATCCTAGTCTCTAAGGGGAAACTTGGTTTCACCCTCTCCAAGACAGACCTACTTGTTTCCTTGGTGGTTCTGGTATGTTCAAGACTCTTTCCAGCATCACAATTAAAAGGCATCAATTCTTCTTCTCTCATCATTAGTCACTGTCCAGCTCTCTCTACAAACATCAGAGAGTTCTCCAATAGAGTAAAAAGGAAACCCACAGACTGTGAAAAATTATTTGCGGTAACATAACTGATAAGGGGCTCATATCTACAAAGACAGAAGAGGAAGAAAAGACCAAAATGGATGTCAGAAGAAACTCTGAATATTGCACTGGAGCACAGAGAAGCCAAAGCACAAGGAAGAATTCAAGATACTAAAGAG
>NW_006399759.1:34145905-34156944 GCF_000299155.1 Elephantulus edwardii | reverse complement strand
TGAAGGAAATAGCAAAAAATAAGGCCCCAGGAATAGATAGTATACCAATTGACATATTTCAGCTAACAGATGCTGCCCTGGACGTGCTCACCAAGCTGTGCCAAGAAATCTGGAGAACAGCCACTTGGCCAACTGATTGGAAGAGATCTATATTTGTTCCCATTCCAAAGAAGGGTGACCCAACAGAGTGAGGAAACTATAGAACAATATCGTTGATTTCACATGCAAGCAAGATTCTGCTGAAGATTATCCAAAAACCACTGGAATAGCACATCAGCAGAGAACTGCCAGAAGTCCAGGCTGGGTTTAGAAGGGGTGGTGGTACTAGGGATATCGTAGCTAATGTTAGATGGATCTTGGCTGAAAGCAGGGAGTACCAGAGGAATGTCTATCTGTGTTTTATTGATTATGCAAAAGCATTTGACTTTGTAGATCACAACAAACTGTGGATGACTCTGAGAAGAATGGGAATCCCAGAACACTTGAGATCGTGCTAATGTGAAACTTATACTTGAACCAAGAGGCAGTCATCAGAACAGAGCAAGGAAACACTGCATGGTTCAAAATTGGGAAGGGCGTATGCCAGGGATGTGTCCTGTCTCCATACCTTTTCAACCTGTATACAGAACAGATTATCTGGGAGGCTGGGCTCTATGAGGAGAAATGCGGCATCAGGATTGGTGGAAGATCCATCAACAATCTGCATTATGCAGATAACACAACCCTGCTTGCTGAAACGGAGGAGGACCTGAAGCATTTGCTGCAGATGGTTAAGGACTGCAGCCTCCAATATGGATTGAGGCTCAATGTGAAGAAGACAAAGATTCTCACCACTGGACCAATTGGCAGCATCAGGATGGATGGTGAAGAGATTGAGATTGTTCACAACTTTAGTTTGCTTGGCTCCACAATCAACACTCTTGGCACCAGCAGCCAGGAAATTAAAAAAATGTATTGTGATGGGAAAGTCTGCTGTTAGGGACCTCTCTAAAGTACTAATAGCAATGATGTGTCTTTGGAGTCTAAAGTGCGTCTGCTACAGGCCATGGTCTTTGCAATCACTTGTTATGAATCAGAGAGCTGGACAATGACCCGGGAGGATAGAAGGGGAATTGATGCTTTTGAGCTTTGATGTTGGAGAAGAGTGTTGAGGGTACCATGGACTGCTATGAAAACAAACAGATTCATCTTGGAGAGAGTTAAACCGGGCTGCTTCTTGAAGGCAAGGATTTTGAGGCTTCGTTTGATATAGTTTGGTCATGTTGTAAGTAGACACTGGTCCTTGGAGAAGGACATCATGCTTGCAAGGGTGGAGGGCAGGCGCAGGAGGGGAAGGCCCTCTGGGAGGTAGATTGATTCAGAGACTGGGGCAATCAGGATGAGTGTGTTGAAGACAATGAGATTGGCACAGGACAGAGCAAAGTTTAGAGCTGTTGTACGTTAGGGTTGCTATGAGTCACAGGCGACTGAATGGCACATAACAACAACAACAACAACAACCAGCAACTCAACAAGAAAATGGAAAACAATTCAATTGCAAAATGAGAATAAGATATTTATTGACACTTCA
This sequence comes from Elephantulus edwardii, assembly GCF_000299155.1. NCBI lineage: Eukaryota > Metazoa > Chordata > Mammalia > Macroscelidea > Macroscelididae > Elephantulus > Elephantulus edwardii. The sequence continues at coordinate 34,155,374 of NW_006399759.1, read as the reverse complement.
CCAAAGAGGAAATTCAGATGGTCAACAACACATAAAAAAAAATGTTCAAAATCCTTAGATATCAGGGGGATTCAAATCAAAACAAGTATGAGTTATTATCTCACCCAAGCAACAATAGTAAAGTTCAACAGGGAAGCCAACAACAGATGCTAGCAAGGTAGTGGAGAGACTGGAACTCTTATTCACTGTTGGTGGGAATATTAAAAGGTAAAGGTACTATGAAAAGCAGGCTGAGGCTTCCTCAAAAAGTTGGAAACAGAAATACCCTTTGACCCAGCTGTCTTACTACTGAGAATATACCCTGAAGAAATCAGAGCTGTGCTGCAAACAGATGTATCCACATTCATGCTTGTTGTGGTGTTATTCACAATAGTAAAGATTTAGAAGCAGCCCAAGTGCCCATCAACGAATGAACGGATAGAAAAACTGTGGTATACTCACTAATGGAATATTATGCAACATTGAAAAAACAATAAACTTGTAAAACAGTACACAACATGGATGGGCCTGGAAGATATTATGCTGAGTGAAATATTTAAATCATAAAAGGACAAGTACTGCATAATACCCTTGCTCTAAAATAGGAATGACATGAGGCATTGAGGAGGTAACAGGAAAAGAGGGACTGATAATGAACACTGCACTGAACCAGATAAGAGGAAGGACTATTTGAAGGGAATGTGTGATTGGGCAGTATGTGTCTGACAATTGGCAATCTGGATTAAGAGGTATATTCCATGAGGAGACTAAGGTGCTTCTCCTTGGAGGCAAGGATTCTGGGGCTTCGTCTGACATACTTTGGACATGTTGTAAGGAGGGACAGATCCTTGGAGAGGGACATCATGCTTGGTAGGATAGAGGGGCAGTGTAGGAGAGGAAAGCTCTCTATGAGGTGAATTGATTCAGTGACTGGGGTAATCGGGATGGGTGTGTCAGAGACATTGCGATTGGCACAGGATAGAGCGGGGTTTAGGGCTGTTGTACATAGGGTCTCTATGAGTCGCAAGCGACTGGATGGCACATAACAACAATAACAACACTCTTTGGTAGTGGATCACCAGAACTTTCTTCTTAGTCCATTTTCATCTGGAGGTTCCACTGAAACTTGTTCAGCATCATAGCAAAATGCAAGCCTCCAAAGACAGATGAGTGACAGTTTTACACAATGCGAATTGTCTGAGAATTGAACTTGATCTCGCTCATGGAAGGTCAGAATTTTTGAGAAGTATGAAATATGAATTATCAAATGTAAATTGTGAAGTGTAACATGGTGCAATAGTAATTATACACAGATTGTGATAATTTGGGATGTATATTTTATTTAGAAAACAACCACTAGAATAGAACCACAAGGGCTATGAATGAGAAATCAATGGAAGAAATAAAATCGAGTTTTTAAAATTCAGTAGAAAACAAAGAAGGAAGAAAGACTGGAAACGGGAAGCACAGGGATAAGGTGGGATGAGTGATGAGTGGAAAATTGCTCCTCAAAGTGGGAAAAGACAAAATTGGAACAAAACACAAAAAGGACAAATGGAAAAGTAAAAGAAGGTATATAGATTTAAACTTAATCAAATCAGTATTAGCTGAGTTGTTGTTGTTGTTATGTGCCGTTGAGTCACTTGTAACTCATAGCAACCCTGTGTACAACAGCCCTAAACCCAGCCCTATCCTGTTCCAACCTCACTGTCTCTGACACACCTACTCCCATTACCCCAAACACTGAATCAATCCATCTCATTGAGGGTCTTCCTCTCCTGTGCTGTCCCTCCACCCTCCCAAATGTGATGTCCCTCTCCAAGGACTGGTTCCTCCTTGCAACATGCACAAAGCATGTCAGATTGAGCTTCAGAATCCTTGACTCCAAGGAGCATTCCGGCTTCACCCTTTACAGGACCAACCTGTTCTCCTAGCAGTCCATGGTCTATCCAATACTCTTCTCCAGCACCACAGTTCAAAGACATCAATTCTCTATCATCTCTAATCATAGTCCAGCTCTCTTATGCATAACACCCAATTGTGAAGATTATAGTCTGGATCAGGTGCACCTTAGTCTCCAGACTGACATAGTTGCTCTTCAGTACTCTAGAGAGGTCCCTGACAGCTGATTTTCCCAATGCAATTTGTCTCCTGATTTCCTGGCTGCTGGTACCAAGAGTGTTGACTATGGAGCCAAGCGAACTAAAACTGTTACTTATTTCAATCTCTTCACCATTCATACTGATGTTGCCAATTGGCCCCGTGGTGAGAATCTTTGTTTTCTTGACGTTGAGCTTCAATCATATTGAAGGCGGCTGTCCCTGACTTTCTGCAGGAAATGCTTCAGGTCCTCCTCAGTTTTAGCAAGCAGGATGTGTTATATGCATAACACAGGATGTTGATGAATCTTCCTATTCTTCTCAGAGTCAATCATAGCTTGTTGTGATCCACACAGTCAAAAGCCTTTGTCAATGAAGCACAGATAGACGTGCTTCTGGTATTCTTTGCTTTCTGCCAAGATCTGGCAGTTCTCTGATGACATATTGTTCCAAACGTTTTTGGATAATTTTCAGCAGAATCTTACTTGCATGTGATATCAATGATATTGTTCTCTCAGAGAAAAGTGTAACAATGTACGATTGGAAACCCCAAGTCTCTGTAAACTTTCATTAAAATTAATTTTTTAAAAAAAGTTAAGAAGAAGGACATAAAGAAGGCCAGAGAATGAAATGAAATAAAATAAGAATCAGAAAAAATCTGAAGAAAATTAATTAAGCCAAAATTGTATTATTTGAAAAGATGAATAAAACTGATTAACCATTATAGTACTATTAAAAAAAAGAAAGAGAGAAAATACAATACCAATATTAGTATTAAATAGAAGAAATCATTACAGATATTACATGCATGAAAAGGAGATATTATGAACAACTTTATACTAATATATGCTATAATTTAGAGGAAATGGAAAACACAGCTTACTCAAATGACTAAAGAAGTAATTAAATATTTGTGTTAGACTCTATGAAGAGGACCATGACATCAGGATTGGAGGGAGACTCATCAATAACCTGTGATATTCAGATGGCACAATCTTGCTTGCTGAAAGTGAGGAGAACTCGAAACACTTGTTGCAGAAAATCAAGAAATGCAATCTTTGGTATGGATTGCATCTCAATATCAAGAAAACAGAGATTCTTACCATTGGACGAATAGACAGCATCATGGCAGATGGAGAGGAGATTGAAACTGTTAGCAGCTTCATCTTGCTTAAATACACAATTAACAGCCTTGATCCCAGCAGTCAGGAAATAAGAAGATGCATCACACTGGGATAATCTGCAGTTGGGGACTTCTCCAAACTATTGAAGAATAATAATGTCAGTTGAGGACTAAGGTGCATTTGATTCAGGCCATGGTTTTTCTGATTACTTTATGTGCATCTGAGAGAGTAAGGATGACAGAGCAAGAATTGATGCCTTTGAGCTGTGGTGTTGGAGAAGAGCACTGAATATCCCTTGGACTGTCAGGAGAATGAACAGACATATCTTGGATAGGGTGCAGCCGGGGTGGTCATTGGAAGCAGGAATAATGAGATTTGCCTCACATAGTTTGGGCATTTTGCTAGGAAGAACTATTCCTTGGAGAAGGATATGATTCTGGGAAGGGAGAAGGGTTGGCAAAGGAGAGGAAGACCCTTAACCAGGTGGATTGACAAGGTGACTGCTGTAATGGACTCTTGTGTGTCAGGAACTGTGAGGATGGTGCAGAACAGGACTGGTAACAGGATCTTTTGTTCATAGGGTTGCTATGAATTATACTCTACTCGACAGCACCTAACAACAATGTGATTTTGTAGATAAAAAATAGTCCCAGAAAGAAAACTCTAATCCTCATGGTGAATTTTATCAAACATTTAAGGAAGAAGCAATAACTATTTTAACTCAAATTCTTCTAGAAAACTAATAATTTAATACTAAAATACAAAATATTTAGTAAAAATATTCATTGATGTTTATGTTCAAAATAGTTTATGTTATTTTAGATTAACTGTTCTGATTTTAGAATTAGTCAGGTTCTACACAAAATCTACTGGGATTTTCCTTGGAATGACATCAAGTCTTTACATCAATTTGGGGAAGATAGATTTCTTAACAGTCTGATTTTGAACATGACATACTTTCCTATGTTGTCAGTATATAATTTCTTTCAACAATGTTTTGTAGTTTGCAGTGTAAAAGTTTGTAATATTTTATTATAATTATTCCGAGTAATTTTAACAAATGCTGTTTCCTTGTCATTATATTTTTCAGTGATTTCTTTCTGTTACATATAAAAGCAAATATTTTTGTATATAATCCATGAATTGCTCAAACTAAAGAACATTTACTTATCAATACTTTTCTGTATATTCTATAATATTTTCTATAACCTTTTCATCTGTGAATAAAGATCATTTTCCTTCTTTACAATAATAACACTTTTATTCGTTCATTTCCTATTTTATTGCCTCATAGGCCAGTACAATAATGAATTATTTCACCACTTACTAGGATTTTGTTGTTGTAATGACCTGCTGAGTTGGAACTGACTCACAGCTCACCTTCCAGTGGGTTTTCCCCACTTTCAAGTCCCATGGGAGGCGGTTGCTCATTTTTCTGTCCTGGATCCACTGGTAGATTTGAACCGCCAGAGAAGCTCCACGTTTGTGTTAGCAGCTCAGCTCCCTAGTGACTAAGTCACCACAGACCTAAAGTAAAACCCAAAATGATAGCATTTCTGAAAGAAAACGTAGAAGAAATGTTTTGCTATTTTGGAATAGGCAGAAAAGCATTATAGCTGTAAAAGGAAAATATTGATAAATTAAATGGCAGTGAAATCAGAAACTTCTACTTTTCAAGATGGAAAAGAAACACACTTTTTGGGACAAACTATTTAAAACAAATTGTGGTGAAAAACTCTTATTCGGAACATATAGAACCTCTTCTAATGAGTTATAAGAGGTTTTTAAAATATTGTTGTTATGTTCCTTTCAGGTGAAACCGACTCATGGCTCACCCTCGAGAGGGTTTTCAAAGGCAGTAGATCACACAGGAGGAGATTTCCAGTTTTTCTCCCATGGAGTCTCTATTGGATTCAGATTGTATGTCTTCGGGTTTGCAAAGCAGCTTCTTACTATGAGGCCAGCAGAGTTCCCTGTTTTAAAATAGGCATACTGTTTAAATAAACACTTCAAAACCAAATAAATAATACTTAAGCACATGAAGAAATGCTCAATATTGTTAGTGATCACAGAACTGTAGATTAAAATCGTGATGTTAATAGCAACAGGGTAGGTAAAAGAAATTGTAAAATAATACAGTCCTATTTGAAAACAGTTTGGCAGCTTTCTATAAACATACACGTACCATATGATCAAGAAATTTCACTCTTAGGTATTTACCTAAAAAAAGCATATGTCCCTGTAAAGACGTGTACACAAATGTTCATAGCCACTTTCTGCACAATCATCAACTGCATTTATTCATATTCATCAAATAATTGGAAACAAGTCAAAAAACCATCAACAATGGAAAGGAAAAACAGATTGAGGTATATTTTTTAAATAAAACACTGCTCAGTGAGAAAAAAGAAACTATTTATAGACAAAGCAGCATAGGTGAATTTCCAAAATATTTTAACTAATTTAGGCACAGAAATGTACATATGTCACATTTTTGTGTTTTGTTTATGTGGTCTTCTCAAGCAGGCAAAATGAACCTTAACAGCAGGAATCAAATCAAGTCTTAGGTAAGGATGACAATGAAAATTAGAATGACTTTCAAGGTGATAGAAATGCTGTTTGTCTTGATGTTACCTGTGAGCTGTTTTGTTACCCTCAGAACTCTTAAAAATGCATATGCAAAATATGTGAAGTTTAATTGATTACAAATTATAATTCAATATAAGAAAAGAATGGCAAACTTAATTTATTAAAGAATTCCATCAGAAGTATAAAGACAACCTAAAATCTATAATTTATAATCCATATAAGCAATAATTATTTCATTTATAAAGTTTTGTAATAGATTTTTTCCCCACAAAGGAAAAAAATAAACAAAAATAATTGGGCAAAAGATAGAATAAGAATTTCAGAGAGAAGTAAACATGAAATGGTTAATAAACATATTAAAATATTTTAGCTTATTGAAGCCAAGCAGATGTAAATTAAAATTATAAAAAGATACCATCGCATTCCTATGAAATTGATAACATTTGTGTATTGAAGAGTAATAGAAACTGGAATAAGCTGGTAAGAGTGGGAAAACTGACATTATTCTGTCAGGTAGAAATGTGTAAATGCCTTTGACCCAACGATTCCTCTTCTATATGTACATCAGATAAACTATTATTTGTGTGAACCAGGAGCAGTGTAGAAATGTGTTCTTAATGGTATTGCTTCACATAACAAATAGCTGCAAACCAAATGTTTGAGAATGCATAATCAAGTTTCATGTAACAGAATATTATACTTTGGCCAAATGAATTAACCATAGCTTTATATATCAGCAATAGCAGGTTGTTGTTTTTTTTTAAAGATAAAATTATTATATTAAGTGATAAAAGCAAGTTTCTAAAGAATTCAAAGTGTGTGTTACTATTTATACAATATCCTCAAACATCTAACACTTGGCATCTACTTATAATTTGCATTTCCTTGGCTTTCAATAAGCTAGAACATTTTTTAGAATTTAAAAAATTCTTTAGAAATACATATCATTTACTTACACTTTATGTGAAAGCAAAAAGGTGCTGATAAAGTAAAAAAATTAAAAGCATGTTTTCCTTTTGGATAAGAGAGAAAAGCACATAGGAAATTAAAAAAAGAAATGCAATAATCTATTTCTTAACTTGAGTACAGGAATGCTTGCTTTAAAATTCTGTATACTTGATGTATGCATCTAATGTTCTTTTTGTATATATGCTATTTCCATAAAAGATATTTTAAAGAAATTTTTTTAAAAGTACTGAAAATATATATTACATTATCTTAGCACCCAAGGTGTAGGACTGTAGATATTTTACAAGCCACATTTATAGAGAGCCTGTGTAAAAAGAGTAGAAAGGAGATAGCTCTTTCTAAGGCACCTTGAAGTCCTCTTGTATGTATCATTATTGTTTTTGGACTATTAAGTGCTGTCCACTTAGCTCCTACTCAGTGACCCTGGGCACAATGGAACGAAACACTGCCAGATCCTAGATCATTTTCACAATCTCTACTGTGCTTAACCAATTGTTGCAGTCACTGTGTCAATTTTTCATATTGCCTGAGTGTCTGAGCACATGTCTGGGGAATTGAGCTGGTAAGTGCTGGACTTTAGAAGCCTCCTCCCAAGCCTCTTGGTAGCACTGGTATAGGAAACCTTAAGAGCAAAAGGGAGAAATTTAGACTTCAAGACCTAGGACTTGCTCTTTATTTTCCTGGACCTAGGGTATCAGGCTTGTTAAGGTGCACCTAATCCAGGCCATGGTCTTCACAAATACTTGGTATGCTTCAGAGAGTTGGACAATGATTAAGGATGACGGGAGAAGAATCAATGCCTTCAAATTGTGTTGCTGGAGAAGAGTCTTGAACATACCGTGGACTGCCAAGAAAACAAATAGGTCTTGGAGAGGGTGAAACCAAGTATTTCCTCAAAGGTTAGGATTATGAAGCCCTGTCTCACATACTTTGAGCATGTGACCAAGAGAGACTGGTCCTTGGAGAAAGACTTGGAAGGGTGGAGGGATAGTGCACGAGGGAAGACCTCAGATGAGTTGGATTGATACAGTAACTGGGGCAACAGGGGTTGGTGTGTCAGAATCAGTGAGACAGGCTCAGGACAGGGCAGGCTTCAGAGCTGCTTTTCATAGGGTCGCAGGTAACTCAACAGCACATAACAACAATACTACAGGATATCAGGAGACAGTTGTCACATGAACAAGCAAAATTTCTTGCCAGCTTTGAAAAATGAGAGACTTAAAATGAGCTTTTGTTTACTTAATGTGGTATTTCATGCAACTTGACCAATTCCTATGCAACTCCAAAGCAATGAATCATTAGCAATACAATGATTGACATAGGATGTTCATAACAGCATTTCTTATATACACCCTGTGTCAACGATATGCCCTTATAAGGTTGTGAGGATACTGATACTTTTGTTTATAAATATCCAGGTATGTATTTTATGCATCGCATATACAAAATATATAATTATATGATTAAATACCATCCCATATACAGCATAAAAATGCAACACACACAACATACAATTATGAATATGTTGTTGTTATGTGCCATCCAGTCGCCTGCGACCCATAGTGACCCTTTGTACACCAGCTCTAAAGCCTGCCCTGTCCTGAGATAGTCTCACTGATTTTGACACACCAACCCCCATTGTCCCAGTCACTGTATCAATCCATCTCATCCGGGGTCTTCTTTTCTGCTCCGTCCCTCCACCCTTCCAAACATGATGTCCTCCAAGGAATTTTCCCTCCTGACCACATGCCCAAAGTATGTAATACAGAGCTTCAAACTCCTATCCTTCAAGGAGAAAGTTGGGTTCACCCTCTCCAAGACATACCTATTTGTTTTCTTGGCAATCGACGGAATGTTCAAGACTTTTCCAGCACCACAGTCTGAAGGCATCAATTTTTCTTCTGTCATCCTTAGTTATTGTCCAGCTATCTGATACATAGCTAGTAATTGTAAAGACCAATGCATGGATTAGGCACACCTTCATCTCTAGACTGATATCTTTGCTTTTCAGTACTCTGAAGAGGTCTCTGACAGCAGATTTTCCCAGTGAAATTTATCTTTTGATTTTCTCACTGATGGTGCCAAAGTGTTGATTGTGGAGCCGAGCAAGCTGTAATTGTTAACAACCTCTGTCTCTTCTCCATCTATTATGGTGCTGCCAATTGGCCTAGTGGTGAGAATCTTTGTCTTCTTGATGTTGAACTTCAATCAATATTGAAGACTATAGTCCTTGACCTTCTGCAGCAAGGATTTCAGGTCTTCCTCAGTTCCAGCGAGCAGGGTTGTGTCATCTGCATAGCATAGGTTGTTGATGAGAGTTCCTCCAATCTTGATGCCACATTCCTCCTCATGAAGCCCATACTCTCAAATGATCTGTTCCACATATAGATTGAAAAGATATGGAAATAGAAGACAGCTCTGACATACTCCTTTCCTGATTTTGGACTATGCAGTGTTTCCTTGCTCTGTTCTGATGAGTGCTTCCTGGTCCATTCATTTGTTCATGGACACTTGGGTTGTTTTCAATTGTTTGTTATTGTGAACAAAGCAGCAATAAACATGGGTGTGCGTATTTCTTCTTGGGTGGTGGTTATGGTTTCTTTGGGTATACTCCTAGTAGTAGAATTGCTGGGTCAAATGGTATCTCTATTTGCAGCTTTTTTTTAATTATTATTATTAAATTTTATTAGTTACAGGGATTTTGGGTTT
>NW_006399759.1:34137506-34144230 GCF_000299155.1 Elephantulus edwardii | reverse complement strand
ACCATAGATAGATGGGTTGATCTCTGGATTCTCAATTCTGTTCCATTGATCTATGTGTCTGTCATTGTACCAGTACCATGCTGTCTTTACCACTACGGCAGTGTAATAGGATTTATTTGCAGCTTTTTGAGAAAGCGACATACAGCCTTCCACAGTGGTTGCACCATTTTACACTTCCACCAGCAGTGAATAAAGATTCCAGTTTCTCCACAACCTCTCCAGTATTTGTTGTTTGCTGCTCTGTTGAATTTTGCTATTCTTACGGGGGTGAGATGATATCTTATTGTTGTTTTAAGTTCATTATTTTTTATTTTAAGTTCTGTTTTTTTTCATGATTTCACAAACACATGCACTACCTATTGAAATGAAATCTAATGATTGCTTTTGTGAAAAATGCATCATCAGTTGCAAACACTGTACTTACCCTTTGTACTCCCTAGAGCTTGAGTTTTACGGAGCAATTTACAGGGACTGCTGGTTGGAGGTGGGGTGCCCTGTGGAAGGTTTCCACAGAGGGAGACACTCAATTCATGCGTGTAACTTCTGGTCACAGGCCTGCTTCTAGGTGTTCAGCCCCTTTATTAAGCTTCTGTGTCTCATCTTAATTGACTCCACCATTTTTACTCCCTCAGAAACATAAGAACTGGGGGCAAATAAGAGATCAAAACCAATTTCAGTGGAGCTTCACTTTAAAGGTATATGAGTGATGAGAATACAAACATAGTAAACACCAGTCATCCCAGTGGACTGAAAACATGGTACTGCCACAGATTTCCATGGGTGACTGCCTATCACAGAATGCAGGGAGCCTTTCATGTAAGCTGTTAGATTTTATCTCCTTTTGATCTGGTGACTGAGCCACTTTAATGGGCTAAAAAACTTATTTTGGGGGGACATGTATTTACAATCCATGTGGTAAAAAGTCTTGATTGCCAAAAGAGTGTCTTGGTCCATGAAAAATACACAGCATGGTGGTTAAGTGAGTGCCACAGAAGCAGAATGTAGAATTATTGGAGATAAATGAAGTGGAGAAGAGAAAAAGTAAAGACAATAAAAGAGAGAAGACTGTAGAGAATAGAAGTGGTTAAAAATGTTGAAGTGAAGGCTGAAGAAGGAGAAAATATCTGATGTAAGAATAAGAAAAAACCCAGACTGTGTATTACTCTTTAAGCACTCTGGAGTCAGTTCTTAACCATAGTGACCTCCTGTACGACAGAGTGAATGAAACACAACACAATTCTGTTCCATCTCCAGAGTCATTGCTGTCTTTGAACTCACTGTGGCAAGCCCAGTGCCAATCCCTCTGATTTATGGTTTTTCTCTTTTATGTTAATGCTCTGTTTTACCAAACATAAAATCCTTCTCCAAAAGCTAGCTCCTTCTGATAACGTGAACAAAGTTTGTGAGAGGAAGACTCCCCACTCTTCTAAGGAGTATTCTGGCTATACTCCTTCTAAGATTGTTTTCTCATTTTTCTTATGATGGTTGGCTGTTGAGTTGGAACTGACCCACAGATGACCCTCCAGTGGGTTTTCAGAGGCAATTTAACAGCACAGGAAGAGACTGCCCATCCTTCCCCTGTGGAGCGGCTGGTGGATTTGAGCTGCTTGCCTTTAGGACTGTGACACAGCTTCTTACCACTAGGCCACAAAGGCTTTCTGGTTGTTGTTGTTGTTAGATGCCATTACGTCAAATATGACTCATGGCGACCCTATGAGCAGCTATCCTGAAACCTGCCCTATCCTGTGCCATCCTCATTATTTCTGACATGCTAGCACCCATTACTAAAGTTACAGTGTCAATTCATCTCTGGGAGTCTTGATTTCTTTGCTGATCCTCCATCTTTCCAAGCATGATGTTCCTTTCCAAGGAATAGCCTTGCTGAGCCTTCTGGTACTCCATGTTATATTAGTATTCTTCAACAATACCAGAATTCAAATGCATCAGTTCCTTTTCTGTCTTCTTTATCCACTGTCCAGTTTTCACATGTATATCAAGTAATTGCAAATACCATAGCTTGAGTCAGGGGCCCATTAGTCCCCAAAGCTACATCTTTGTTTTTTAGTACTTTGAAGGGGTGTTTTGCAGCAGAATAGAATCTGGTGAGTTGCATTATAAAGAACAATTGTTATTGAATGCCGTTTGGAAATCATAGTGCGGTGCAATTTCCTAATGAATTAGAATAATCCAGTCAAAAGCTAGTGAAAAAGACATAGAAATTGATGTGTAAGCAGAAGAAATCAGAAGAAAGGTTAATATGGTGGAGAAGCTTCAGATTAGAATGGACCAGAATGGCAATCAATCTCTAATCACAAAGTGAAAATAGGCCAATAACAAATCTTGATGTTTCAAATTCAGTAAACCCAGATGAGTTGGAAATTCAGGAATCTACATTTTAAAATAATTTTCCAGATGATCCTGATCTGATTCGTGTTAATTCTGTGTTTAAGCCCAGCACTGTAGAGTGAGATTCATGATAACGGCATGCGTGCAGAACAGAACTGCACTGTGGGGTTTTAAGGGATGGGACCTTTCAGAAGCAGATCACTAGCTCTGTCTTCTGAGGTGCTTTTGTATGGGTTCAAGCCACAAACCTTTCTGCTTGTAGGTATTTATTTAATAATTCCACTCATAGACACCAAGTTTATCTTTGATATAAAGAGATTCAGAAACCTGAGGAAGTTGTCCAGGCCATGTCATGTAGCTGGTTGTTATGTACAATTGTGTTAAACTGGCTCATAGCTGACCCTCCAGTGGGTTTTCAGAGGCAGTTACTCACATGGGAGGAGACTGCTCATCTTTCTCCTGCAGAGCAGTTGGTAGATTTGAACTGTGTGCCTTTGAGATTGCAGCATAGTTTCTTACCACTAGGCCACCAGAGCTCCCTGTAGCAAGTAGAGGGTCTTTTTTATGACCTAAAGATGGTGGTTTGCATAGACCAGTTGTTCCACAGGAGAAAGATACAGTCTACTCGAATAAAGATTGATATCCTTAGAAAATCTATGAGGCTATAGGGTCACTCTATGTTAAATCAGGTCTTACAGATTTATATTTAATCTTTTGGATTATGGAGAAAGGCATCATGCTTGGTAGAGTGGAGGATCAGTGAAAAAAAGGAAGACCCTAAGAAAGATGAATTAATACAATGGCTTCAACAATGGGTACAGACACAGCAACAGTTATGAGGCTGGTGCAGGATGTGTGTTTTGTTCTGCTGTACACAGGACTGAAATGAGTCAGCACCGACTCTGCTATGACACCTGTCAGCAGGAGCAACAAGAGAAGCAGACTGAATGAAACTCAAGTCAAAGAAGCCTTGGGGGCAAAGACGAATAGCACAGCTTTGAGGGAGGTGGTTAAGAGAATCATTCCCTTATCTTGAGCTTCTGTTTCTTCTGAGTATCTTGAGTCTGGACAGCCAAAGAGCTGAAGATGTTTTTTTGCTGACGATGTTTTTCTTTATTTTAATTCATTTGTGAGGCAGGGCCAGGGCTGGGGTGAGGGATACTAGGGTGACTTGAGGGCTTGCAGTTTCTTGGTTGACAGAAACAATGAAGAAGCCAGGCTGGGAAATTGCCTTGCAATCTCTTCTTCTAATTCAATTTTGCATTGATATATAGTATGTCAAATTGCCGCACAGATGAGATGACAACATGGCAATTGTGTCTGTGTCACAGCCTGTTATTTTCAAATATGTGTGAAGATCTGTAATTGTGTTGACACCCATTAAGTCTCCTTGCTGGGCAGCTCCACGAGCTGCTTGAACATGCTGTAATTAAGTTCCTCCATTCTACCCTCCTGCCCATTGTCCTAAGGATGTGCAGCCTCAGACACTGCTCAGACCCTGATTGCAACGGTCACATTACTGCGATGTTCAATAATATGGTTTCAGCTGGACACGCTCTCCTTTTGCTGCCTGTGCCCACATTTGGCCCTAGACATGTGCGGGGAGGATGGGCTGATTAAAAGGAGAAAATGTTTTGGACAACTGCCGTACTCAGATTGGCTGAGAAGACTTCTAACACTATCCCCATGATTTCTTGGGTATACTGTGATACTGTGATAATAACTCACCATCCTACTACTGATTCATAATCTAAACAGCCAATTCTGCCTTGCTTGCTGAATTACACAAAGAGGAGTAGGGACAAGCTTGGGAAGAATTTCAGCTGCTTTATGTCCAACCAGATTGAAAATAAGGGACTTAAGGAGAAAGTCTATTTGGTTTTTAATTAAATGTAACATACAACAAGCCTATATCCTCCATTCAAATTCCCAGTATATTAAAAATACGTCTAGTGCTACCAAAACATTTTTCTGGCAGCAGCAAATTTGAACTTTCTATAGTTACATGAAATGGAGATAAAGGAATATAGCATAGACTTTAAAAAAAAATTTCTTTAACAAAACAGGTGGCCCTGGAAAGCATTATGCTGAGTGAAATATCGCAGTCACAATAAAAGAGGGGATAAATAATGAACACTGCAGATGAGGAGGAAAACTGTTAAAAGGAAGACATGATTAGGTATTATTTGCATGACAACAGTCCAGGATAAGAAGTACATAGCAAAGTGGACTGGGGGTTCGGGGTTAGGGGGGAAATTATGTAACAGTGAGAGAATCTTTTTAAAGAGAAAAACATATGGGGAAAGGGATTAGGAAGAAAAATGTGCAGCAATGACAGAATGGAAATCCAAGTTTTCTGTAAACTTTTGTTAAAATATTAATTAAAAACTGAATTTTATATTGGTTTGCATACAAAATTTATATATATTGTGCTTTACACTTTTCTTCATTCCCATTGTGTTTTACATAATCATTTCCATATACTGTGTTTTAAAAAATTAATCAACATTGATCTACGCCCACCGTTATCCTATCTTTTCAGGTCCCTGCTGGATCTTTCCCATTTCCTTCACTCCCTTCTGTCCACCAAATTCTGTGACCATGTGATCTCCCCTCTGCCCACCTCAGTTCTCCTTCTTCCTCTCATTTTCCCTTTGGGCCTTTATACACATTTTAGTAGTTATCCTTCTAGTTTTACAATAACAGTCTTATGCAGTATTTGCCTTTATTACATTGAGTTCATTTAGTATAATGCTCTTCAGTCTCTTCCATGTTATGAAGTATTTTTCAAAATTGTGGCTCCTGAATGCTGCATAGTATTCCATTATGTAAATGTACCACACTTTCTCAACCCATTCATTTGCTATTGGATATTTGAGCTGTTTCCATTTTCTTATAAACATAGCATTTTAAAAACAAATTTTTGTGTTACCACAGTTCTCTTGATGATTAACTCAAACATCCTTCGTTTTTACAATCACTGTAAATAAAATTAAGTAATGAATGAATGGAATCCCAAAATCTCTGTAGATGTTCATTGAAATGAAAAATAAACAACCTAAATTTAAAAAAAAAGAAAAAGAAAAAGAAACAACCTAAATTAAAAAAAAAAGGACAATGCGACATGAAACAATGCTTTTATGATGGGAGACAAAAATGACAATGATAATATTAATCCAAGTTATAAGAAATTGTATTTATTAGGTCGTTTATTTGCACATGCGCTAAGTACTTAAGTAACTTTTCATATTCACATCCTTTGACTCAAACTCCAGAGTAGGTGTTATTAGTTACAATTTGCAAAGGAAATCCACGAATCTTCTATACAAGGTCACAAAGGGAGCATTTATCAAGGGATACAGCTCAGAAGGAAGCAAAGGGGAGGACAGAAGGATGAATGTGAACAAGAGCCACAGCGGCAAGTGAAGAGAGTGCTGTTTCAATGTGACATTGTAAGCAGAATTGTAAAACAAAATGTATATGAATGATTGAATGGAAAACCAATCTGCCCTATAAACTTTTGCTCAAATCACAGTAAAAAATGAGAAAACAAAGCAAAAATAAAAGTACAATCTGAGATTTGTAGATAAAAAACCTTGGTTGTTCACAGTGAAGATGCTTTGAAGCATTTACTGATTAAAATAAAATGTGGTCAAGAGTATTGAATATACCATAGATTGTCAAAAGAAGAAACAAGTTTGTCTTGGAGAGGGTGAAACCAAATTGCTCTTTGGTGGCAAGAATTTTTTTTTAAATTTGTACTAGAGTATTTACAAAGTTCATATACTTTTTTTTCCCACACTATTTCCCATTTCCTTAACCCCCTCCCCTATCAAATTGTGCGACCCTATGATTATCTCCCTGCCCATCCTCATCCCTCTGCTCCCCACCTATCCTCCTACCCTTAGACATGTTTTACTAGTTGTTTATTTCTAAAATAATGGTCTTATACAATATTTGTCCTTATGGGAATGAGTTCACTTAGCATGCTCTCCAGTTCCTCCCAAGTTGTGTAAAGATTTACAAAACTGTTGCTCCTGTGTGCTGTGTAATATTCTATCATGTGAATCTACCATAATTCTCAATTCATTCCATTGTGTTTGGACATTTGGCTGTTTCCATGTTCTTGTGATGGTGAATAATACTACTATGAACATTGGTGTATAAGTTTATGTTTGTGCCTTAGTTCTCATTTTCTTGGGACATATTCCAAGCAATGTATGAATAGCTGAGTCATATGGAATTTCTATGTTCAGCTCTCTGAGGAAATGCTGAACTGCCTTCCAGAGTGGTTGTACCATTTTACAATTCCACCAACAGTGTATAAGAGTTTGTATATCTCACCACATGCTCTCCAACATTTATTACTTGCTGTCCT